>NC_134485.1:269069829-269362329 GCF_040206685.1 Ascaphus truei | reverse complement strand
TGTTTGGGAGCGCTCAATCTCCGCGTGCGGCCGCCATTGCGCTTTCTTGTTACACTTTAAAACCGGAAAGATCTTCAGACACGTCCTTGCGTCCTCACGATGATCCCCTGATAAAATCCGCAGAGTCGGAAGAAACGCGTAGGGATATCTGGCAGTGAATCTACGGTGGCCGGGCAGCTCCCAGCACCAGCGTGAGGACGCAAGGACGTGTCTGAAGATCTTTCCGGTTTTAAAGTGTAACAAGAAAGCGCAATGGCGGCCGCACGCGGAGATTGAGCGCTCCCAAACACTAAGGACTACTCTCCTGGAGATAGCGGCGGACAGCACTATTCTATCTGGAGCCATTGCGGACATTCACACACAAAGAAGAGACTGAGGAGTCCTCAGTTGGTGCATGGGCAGGTCCCATAATATGCTTTATTTTATTAGACAAATTGTAAGTGTGCATTTGTCTTGTCCATGATATATTAAATATTGTTCATCTGATTTTACACAAGGATCGGGCGCTTCTTTTCTCTTTTTCTCTAATATATATAAATATATATATATATATACACACATATACAACACTCAAGTATTGAGTACACAATCTAACAATGATCTTGAACCGTCAACCCCTGTAACCCTACCGCCCCCCTTTTCTGTGTCTTTTTTTAGAGAAGGGTCCACACCAACCATTGGGAGCGAAACCCAAACAGAGAACCACCTGTACAATCGTCGGATCTTCTCCTTTGGTTGAAAGGGGGAAAGTACAGACATCAACCAGGGGATGTAGAGGTAAGGAGAAAAGACACCATGAACCCCAAGAAACTACACTCACAGACGAGACATTGAAACTCAATGGGATATACAATCTATCAGATTACTCATTATCACCTCCTCAATTTGACATCCTGAAAAATCCACAAACCAAGTGATTTTAACCTTTACATTGATCTCCAGAAGTTTCTGAGAAAGATGACATTGCAAAGATTTTTCACAAAAAATTCTAATAATTATAAAGACCAACAAGGTAGACTGTCACTGATTAATGAATCACTGACAGCAACCGTTGAGGTAACCTCTCCAGGAATTCCATCTATGGATGATGAGGTGTTGGACAACCAAACACTTATGTATCTCCTGTTTCAATTTGACGATAATAAAAGGGTAGAAGCTACTCTAGATCGAGGAGTGGAAGAATCTTATGACCAGATCACAAGGGAAGAAAATATCCTTTATAACCTGAATTCTTTATTTCAGGACTATCATAATGCAAAGACAACTGTGCATACTAAGTTAAGTCCCAAATCAATCTTCTACCCGTATGAAGCTAAAGGGCCATACATTTAATTATTTGGTAGATTGGTGGAATGTGAGTTCAAATGGTTATCAATGATAACCTTAAACCCAGAGAAAGGAAGGCTCTGAAAGAGCTTAGTACGAATTGGGACATAGTAATCCGACAAGCGGAAAAGGGTGGGGTGACAGTATAAAAAAATCGTGCAGACTATCTAAAAGGAGGCCCACCGGCTACTGAATGACGAAAATTCATATCGATGCCTAGACAGGGACTAGGGACTGGGGTAACTTTCTACTTTGAGATCATCTATTACAAGCCCAGACCAATGGAATCCTATCTGCTAAGGAATTCCAAATGTATATACACAACATCTCCATGTATACTAATTATATATAATATCCCAAAGATACACAAAACTTTGGTTGAACCCCCTGGCCGTCCCATTGTGTCTCGAATAGGATCCATGTAGTAGCTGAAGGAACACAGGGCACAAACGGATTTGAAATAACTACAGTAACTCATTTATTGAGCCAAACACAACGTTTCGATCTTAATGGTCTTTATCAAGTGACATAGTGGCATAATAACACAATCCTGTGAAATCCATTAAATTGCACCCAAAACCCCATAATGCTCTCTGTTCAATCATTATTGATGGTATATATATATGTGCTGGAAACACCCTTATCTTCAATCAAGGTGAGCACACTGGTAACATCCTTGTAATGTGTATAAACAAAGTCTCATTCGGGTCCCTTGCCTGCATCTCATTAACTCAATCCGTCATGTCCCAGTGGCTGTATCTCTCCTGATGCTTCTCTCCTGCCATACTTCGTGTAGTGTAGAGGATCCCTTCCGTGAAATGCATGCATCGCGTTTTGCGTTCCAGTGACTGCGCATGTGTACCTCCTAAAGTCCTTCATCTGGGTCTTCCCTTTGTGTGATGTCATAGACATCTAGAAATAGACTTAAGATTTAACATTGACATGTACCCTATGGCATTGTGTTGTAGAGGATAAATATATTTATAGGTTATGTCTTGTCACACCAAGCCTATGGTGTAGAGGTAAGAGGCAAGGCATTGGTATCAGAAGGTCCGAGTTCAATCCCTGCATGTGTTTTGTACAAAATGTATTAATGTTTAATTGTGTGTCTATGTCTGGTAGTCAATAAAGCATTGAATTGAATGTTTGGAAAAAAAACAATGGCATGCGACGGGCAGAGAGATGAGCACGGGCAGAGAGATGAGCACATGGACAGCAGGAAGAGGAGAGAGATGAGCACGTGGACAGGACAGCTGGAAGAGGACAGTGTAAGGCGGCAAAATGGAGGATTTGAGATGCAGGTAAGGCGGCAAAATGGAGGCTTTCAATTCGGGAGCCATGCTCAGACCGCGTTATAAGCGAATTCGCATTGTAGTGGATCGCGCTATAACGGGGTTGAGCTGTACTTCCAACTGCAATGTGGAAGGAGATAGTAAGGCCAGGTTTGGGAGGAAGTATGAGGAGCTCTGTTTTTGCCATGTTAAGTTTAAGTTGGCGGAGGACCATCCAGGATGATATCGCAGAGAGACATTCAGAAACATTGGTCTGTACAGCAGGTGTAAGGTCAGGGGTTGAAAAGTAAATATGTGTGTCATCAGCATAGAGGTGATATTTAAACCCAAGGGATGTGATTAGGTCACCTAGAGAAAGTGTGTACAGAGAAAAGAGAAGAGGTCCCAGGACAGAACCCTGGGGTACCCCCACAGAGAGATCAATAGAGGAGGAGGAGGTGTTAGCAAAAGAGACACTGAAAGTATGATGGGAGAGGTAAGAGGAGATCCAGGATAGAGCTTTGTTACGAATACCAAGAGTATGGAGAATGTGGAGGAGAAGAGGGTGGCCCACGGTGTCAAATGCTGCAGAGAGGTTGAGTAATATGAGCAGAGTATAATGACCTCTGTCTTTGGCAGCATGGAGGTCATTAGTTATTTTACTGAGGGCTGTTTCAGTCGAGTGAGCAGTGCGGAAGCCAGATTATAGACTGTCTAGGAGAGAATGGGTGTTGAGAAAGCAAGCGGGAGAATAGTAGACGTAGCAAAAGGCAAAATAGTAATAGTAGCAAAAGGCAGGAGGGAGACAGTTCGATAGTTAGAAAGACAGGTAGGGGAGAGACTGAACCTATTCTATTGTAAGTGTTGTACTTTTTACATTCTTACATAAAGTATAATCTATTTTGATTGATTGTCCCTCCATGCCCTTTTTATTTTATTTTAGTACAACATAACATGACATTTAAGTAAAACAAGCATTTCACAAAAAAAACATTGATTATGTGACAGTAGGGGTAGCTTGTCTCACATAATAAAGATGAAGCCCGGCTAGCAACCCCTAAAACGGTGTACTTTTGTCCGTCTTTGCACATTTGCAAGGTGGATACATTTTGCAGGTTTTTACCCCTTAAGGGAAAAAGCCTCAAAACTGTGATATATGTAATAGGGAAACTTTAAGTAGCTATTGGGGGGGAAATGGTAGTGGGACATGTAAATAATGTAAGCACTTTTATTCCCGATAACATTGTATTTTCCCCCAGCCAGCAGGCTTGTATCGTGGGCTGCATGTGTTCATTTCTATGGAGGCAGACTCAGTGATTAGATCAGCCAAGGTGCCTGCATAGAAATGTGGATTGAAACAAAGGCTGGGAGCGGCAAGGTGTTAAAGACATTTGATGAGTGGGGAAGGGTGAACATTCAGGTCTGGAGACTCTGAGGTGCCTACCCAGCAGGAGGTATAGGGCTGGCCGGGGGAGCCATTGCAGGGTTTGTGCCCCGCAGGCACGGCTCCCACTGGCCAGTTCGAATTCCCACCTCCCAGTAGCTCTGTCACAACGGGGCGGTCTTGAGTGCCTCCACACACCCCCTCCTCTGGCATTGGTTGTACGATATCAGTCTGTGCTCTGGTTGACTGGTAGCTCCTTCCCATGTAAAGGATAGCCACCGAGGGCTACGTAAGGAGCGCTGTCGATTAGAGCACCACACAATCTGAGAGAAGTCAATTTACAGAGCCAAGCTGCAGTGAGAGCGAGTTTGGAATCTGACGGTAATCAGCTGGAGATATATTTCAGAGTGGCTGCGGTGTGTTCAGCACTCTGATATCCTGGACGAGAAGCGGACAGGGCAAGCCTACTGGAAGCAGGGCCGTGCACCTAGAGAGGCTAGAGTTTACTCCCCAGATCCCCAGTTGGTATTGTATCCTGGTATTGTGTATTTTGTCTTGTCTGCTGGCTTGCCAGAATAAACCTGATTTTATTCAACAACTTTGTCCCTTTGTGCTAGTAATGCCGGTGGTTTCGGTGTAAAAGTACTGGTCTCCTGGGAGAGATTGTGACTGTTGTAAAACCCAATATATGGGCATGGATTGCCACCCTGACAATGAATGGGCAAACTAAAATAAATAAATAAATCGCTAAATACAATACATAACAATCAAATAAAAACAAGTCCTAAAAATACAAAACAATTAAATAAAACAAGAACAAAAAATACAAAATATAACAATTAAATAAAAACGAGCATTTGCTAAAAAATGCATTGTTTGTCACTGTGCTTATCTATAGCTCGAAAGGGGCATTGATAAACACAATGGCAGTTAATGGGCAACCTAAAAAAATATATTGTGAAATGCTGGTTTTATTTAAATGCCATGTGTTTTATTTTGTGCCTTTTTTTTGTATGTCCATTCATTGCCATAGTGGCAAACCATGCCCATATTATATGGGCATGGTGTACCACTGTGCCAATCAATTGGTTTATTGCCACGTTTTTAAATAAAATGTAATATATTTTATTGGGGGTTTGTTTTTTTATTGGTAAATTGCCCATTTATTGCTATAGTGGCAAACCATATTATGCCATGGTTTAACGCTGTGTCAATCAATGGGTAGCGGTGGTGGGGGGTGAGGGTAGTTGTCCCAAGGAGGGTGGTTAGGCATCCCGGGTGGGTGGCGGGGGAAGGGGGGTTAACCCCTTAATTACTATAGCAGTTACTAACTCCTAAGCTGATTAAGGGGTTAGTGGTCATTAGTTTGTTTTTTGATTGTACTGTTGCTGCCCATGGAGGACATGGACGTGGAGGATGGTGATGAGGACTGCCTACATCCTTTAAGGGGTAAATAGAACTTTTATTTACTTTATGCTGGCTGGATAATGTTTAATTTTTAATGGGCAAATGAGCTATTATCCAGATATATCCGGATAATAGTTATTTTGCCCATTACTGTACTGTATGTGGTGGGTGTGAGGGGGTTTGTTGGGGATAGATAGGATGGGTAGTAGAGTGCCCATTCATTGCTATTGGGGTTATCTTTGCTCCCATTGAAGACATAGGTAACCACACTGGCAATCAATGGATGTATTGGCTAGTATTGTGTTTTAATCTTTATTGTGGGTAGCAGGGGTGGGTGAAGGTGGTATTTGGCCCATGGTTGGTGTTTATGCCTACCGGGTTGCTAGCCGGAATGGTTAACCCCTTCATTACCTTGGCGGTAGTAACCACTTATAAGGGATCTGTTCGATGCTTAAGATGGCTGCTGCTATGAATTGACATCATCCTCACAGATGCAATCGTCAATATCTTATTCCTGGCAAATCCTGCCCTTACCTCTCTAACAGGAAGTAAGCCTCACTCTGGCTCTCATTGTCAGCAGCTGCCACTGGCCTTTAAATGGCAGGCAGTTGCTACCTGACGTTGCTCATGCAAAGTACTCTATGCCTTACTCTGCCTTTGATGCTGTTTGTTTTGAACCCTGCCTGGACCGGATTACCTCCTGCCTTTTTCCTGTTGTTCCTGCCTTGTTCCAGTCCATTTCCTCTGTCCTTGTTTGTTCCTGAGTCCTGTGTCTTCCCCTTGCCTGTGCTTGCACCTTCCCCGGGACCGGACTTGTCCAGGAGGAGTGGAGGTGTCTATCGCGGCAGAGACAGTGGGACCGCGGCATCACAACAACGCGATGCCAATGCCCCTTTTATGCTTTATATGCATGTAAAGAATGTGCCAAATGAATACATTACTTACCTTCTTATACGGATAAAGCTTTCTTAAACTGATCTGCACCATGCTAGCCTCTATTTCTCTACCCTGAGGCAATCTCCACATGGAATAACATCTCCAAAAAAACAGAACACTAGCTACAGTTTGTAAATGCAAAATGTTGAATAGAACACTGTGAGTATGAAATTCAAAGGAGACAAGATTTTCATTTAGATAATCACCTGTCTCCTCTGTTTTTGCACTATGGTGTTTTTTCACTTTTTATTTTGAGTGACATCTTAAGCTCCCCCCGGGTTTTGGAGAGAGTACATGGAAATGGATTTTGGGTTTTAGATCAGAGAAATAGAGGGAATTTTTGGAAACAGTTCCCAGAAGCACAGAGCAACAATTTGATTACCCTTTTTACACTGTTTTTTTTTTTTTTTTTACACAATTACACTATTTAAATAAGTTATCTATAGGGATTAGAGTCACAAACACCTATTTGCACATTAATAGTGATTGAAGTCACAAATACCTCTTGCACACTATGGAAGAATAATATTTTCACATTATTTCTATGCATAGCTATAATCAGGTTTTTGTTTTTCATACTGTAGCTATAAGAAGAGCCATGTTTTGTGTTTCATTGCATTATGGGTTAAGTGAAATTGTGTGCGTTAAACAAGTTTCTCCCTTCAAACTTTCTTTAATGCTGAAACTGTAAGTTCTTTGTTTAGCTGGGCCCTCTGTCTTATCTATTAACTCCCCCTTGTAGTCAGAGATGTACCAGCTGTCGGCCTTGAGAAGGATGAGTTATCTAGCACTTGAATTTTCTTTTTGCTTAATCTGCTAAAATACATTGCAAAATATATAACCAAGGAAAGTATGATGCCCGATGAAGTCATATGGATGGACATTGCAAAACTATGTATGCTTGCTCATTTTTCTGGCTTAAAATAGCTTACTTAGAGCCTACAGTCCAGTGCCTTTGTGTTAAATCAGACAGCAATGTCTTGATTTTGATGTGAATATACTCTTGCAAGCGGCCGCTGCAATAAAGTTTCTCAACAGATTGCTTTTGAGTGTGGACTGAGTTTTTCCACGACACACACTGTAAGTGATTGAAATATTCTTGCTACTTAATACTGTTCACTTGCATGTGAATCTGTTGGAGTGTTGTTCTTAACCTCCTTCTGGGTCCTGAATTTATGCTGATTTTCTGAAAAGAAGAAGTTGTGCTACAGGATTTCGTGCTACAGTATTGTTTAATAGAGATGGGCGATTATTTTTTGGCAAATTTAACTCCGCAGCGGATCGGCCGGCTCCTTTGGTCCGCGGATTTCAGTGGATCAATCTAAAAAAGGACGATTCGTGTTTTGCGGATTTTGTATTATTATTACCAATACACTCCACGAATTCCGCAACCCATGGATGGACTTGTAGAAACCAATCCATGGATTCAGCAATCTGTTGGCAGATTGTAAAAAATCCGCCAACGGATTGCTAAATCTGAGCATTGAATTCTACAAATCCATCCACGGATTGTATCCAATGGTGGTTTTAGATGAATCCTCACAGATTTAAACCGCCCTAATACTTTTCCAAATTTTACACTGCGAAATGGATTTTGGGCGTTACATCAGCAAAAAATCCGGGAAACGGATTTGGGAGGATTTGCCCATCTCTATCCTTCATGATAAGCAGGAGAGGCCCAGCAGATACAATGTGCATTTCAAGGATAAGCATAACTTTATGGTCCAGTGATTATGCAAGAGTTACCCTTACTGATCTGAATTGATCTGTTAATGGAACAAATTAATAATGGAGGTAAATTTCATGGTCAATAGCGACATCTACAGGAGTTTGTTTGTCTGCTGACACTGCAAGAAATATTGCTGACATCGCATGACAAACATTGACCTGATTGGCTGGGACTGTTTTTGGGTGTGGGTGTTAGGGAAAGTATAATTACCATAGCTTAGGGTGTGGATGAGATAAGACTCCGATGCAAGACTAACTAGAGTGTGGGAGCGTAGACCATTAATGGTTATGGGAGGAGGGATGTCTACTATTCAGTTATTGGCAGTCATGATCCGGGGGTAATCCCAAAAGGTTGTACAATGGGGATCGATACAAGACCCACAAATAGTTGGTGAGTATTAAAGCTGCAGTTCATTCTTTTTTTTTTTTTAATTTATTTTTTTACTTCAATAGTTTTATGTGTGCAATCTCTAATTACCTAAAGAACTGTATAGCTGCAGGTCAATTCGTTCTCCATGTATTGATAGGTCGAAATTTGGTGACATAATTAGTGAAGGGATCTGTTTATATTCTGCTTGTCTGTCAGTGGAAGCTCATGAATATTCATGAGCACTCCTGCATTGACATGTGCTAGAGGGAGGGCAGGGCTGAAAAAGGGGTGTGCCAGGGCTTGTGACAGGACATGAAGGGGCAGTGCCTTAGCAAATGGCTGTTAAAATAGAATACAAGAAAATTGGTCTTTAAAAGTTGTTTTTTTAAAAACAGAAAATGCTAAAAGTATTTTTTCTTACCACAGAACTGATTTATTAAAAAAAACACACATGCAGGATATTGACTGAACTGCAGATTTAATAGGTAAACACAAAAAAAAATCGCTGTTCTTTTGAAATTGTCATTTTTTACAGCGTTGCTATCACGGTATGCAGAAAGCCCAGAATACCAGTGATAGCAACATTTGCTAAACTGGCAAGTAGCTGGATGTGCTGATAGGCTCTCTGAAAAGGGCTCACCCGGTGATTTTTTTTTCTTCTGGTGCAGGGATGAGTCCCTGCGCAAATCTCGCCAGAGATCAACCATTTTTAATATAAAATGTAATACTCATATATTGTAGCAGGGGGTCTCCGGAGCAGAACCGCGTTGATTTGCGGTCCAGGGACCTCCTGCTTCCCAAGATACAGGCCTCGTTATGGGGTGCCGGTATCTCCTATTTATTTAATTCCCATGGTCACACGACGCGGGACATTTAAATGCATAGGAGATACCGGCACCCCATAACCGGGCCTGTATCTCGGGAAGCAGGGGGTCCCTGGACCTCAAATCAACTCGGTTCTGCTCTGGAGACCCCATGTTCATCCACACAAGTATTAAAACCCAAATAAAAAAATTAAACAATTTTGTTACCATAGTGGCTATCTGCTATGGAGCTGCTTTAATGGAATTTGTATTAATAGTGTACGGGAGCAGGGGGTCTCCTGAGCTGAACTGCTCTTATTTCTGTCTCAGGAACCACTTGCTTCCCGAGTTAGAGGCCCTGGTATGGGGCATCGGGTGCCGGTATCGCCACCATTTTTAAATTGTCCGCGTCACGTGACTGGGGGATTTAAATAATGAAGGAGATACCGTCAGCCCATATCTGGGCCTGTAACTCGGTAAGCAGGGGTCCCTGAGGCTGAAATCAATGCGTTTCATCTCAGGAGACCCCCTGCTCCAACACACTATTAATAAAAATTCCATTAAAGCATCTTCATTACCTTTGTGGATAGCCGCTAAGTTAATGGAGGTGTTAAGGTACAATAGCAGGTTTATTGAGGGAAGAGGGGGTGAGTGAAGAGGGTACTTGGCACTTCATTCACCCCCTCTGCCCCTAATAAACATTACAATATGTACTAACCACCAATACACAACCCACCCCCTGTGCCCCCAGATAAAACCATAACTAATTTTTTGATACACAGGATTGATACCAGAGGCCAACAGTGGTCCCTGCAGGTGTCTGTAGGCATCCAAGTGGTCCTCGCAGGTGTCCGTGGGCCCCAGCGGGGTCCCTGGGTGGTCCCCACGGGTGTCTGGGGGTCTTTGTGTGGTTCCCACGGGTGTCTGAATGGGTGTTCCCAGCAGGTGTCCGGGGGTCCTCGGGTGGTCCCCATAGGTCTCCGGGGGTCCTCGGGTGGTACCCGTGGGTGTCTGGGGGTCCTCGGGTGGTTCCTGTGGGTGTCCCCTGGACTGCGGTAACAATCCTGTTGCAAAAAAACTAATTTGGAAGACATTCCCCCACCCCAACATATACAGTAAAGTAATGGGCAAAATAACTATTATCCAGATATGGATAATAGTTCATTTACCCATTCAAAATCAAACATTAGCCATATAAAACTTCTACTTACCCCTGCCATGATGAAGGGTGTCCTCATCACCATACTCCAGGTGCATGACCTCCGTTGGCAGCAAGAGTACAATAAAAAATACAATCCAATGGCCCCTAACACCTTAATCACGTAGCGGTTAATAAACATTATAGTAATTAAGTGTGTGGCTGCCTTTCAGTGCCTAAAGGACATTCTGGTTAAATCCCCTGGGTTAGCTGCGCCTGACTATCGCAAAAGGTTCCTAGTGCAGACCGATGCCTCTAACTATGGTATCTGTGCTGTACTTCGCCAGGTGGGGGAGGATGGTGTAGAGCACCTGGTGATCTACCTCAACAGAAAGCTCCTAGCCTGGGAAGTAGCGTACGCGACCATTGAAAAAGAATGTCTTTCTATTGTATGGGCACCGTTACATGACAGAAATGCTTATCACTACTGGAACAATTTGTGAACTGCTTGAATCCATTTTAACATGCAAGTTATGCATACTTACCTTTATTAAAAGATTTAATATTTTTCTAATCGCTGGTGCACTCTAATTTTTTTTAACGCATTTACCATGCGTTACCTACGGTACGTCTGTAAGTTCTCCCTACTTACCACTTCAATTCTAAGCTCTTTGCGGTAGGGATTTTTTCTAATGTCTATTTTTATGTATGAAGTGTTTATTCCTATTATATCACGTGCGTTACTGCTTAAAGCGCTATGTATATGAATGGCAATATACTGTATAAATAAAGATAGACAAACATACAAAACAGTTACACTTTTAATAGTAATGGGAAGTGTACGAAAAAAAGAAATGAGGCACTCTTTTGGGAGGTTAATTTATATACTGTATAACTAATGCGGGAATAAAAGTGATTCTGCTTCAGGGAACTGGAAGGAATTATTAAAAGTCAAATTAACTATACACTGGCGACACACTTTATTCGAGCTTGGCTAGTCCCACGAATTCGGGTATACCCGGGTGTATTGAGGTTTGTGACTGTTTTCTGCCCGAGTGCATTGAGGTATTTTCCAAGCAGGGATTGAAGCATTTTATTCCCGCTGGCTGCAATACTGCACAGTATATATATATATACTGCATTACAATTCATGAATTTATGCCATCTGGTAGACACGCGAAGCATTGCAGCCTATTAAATCCTAATCATTATCATTTAACAGATCAGCCGCCCGTCAGCCAGGCATGAACCCAGGCTGGGAAGGCAAACACAACGGGGCTTGTCAGAGGTGAGGAGCGGCGCATTCCAGGTATCTGCCAGGTACATACCGGGTATTTGCTCGAATAAAGTGTGTCGGTGCAGTAGGTAGAAGTATGAATGTGACATGAATGCAGTGGTATGGATTGATGTAGGATGTGTTTACTGCAACTATGTAGAGATTAAAGTTCAATATTATAAGAATTTAAACACATTGCATGTGTAGGATGCTGTATGTTTCTGGGTGTGATTATGCTCTTTATATTGCAATTGGAAACCTAGACTTAGCCATTATTGCTGTTGTACAATTGTTGTTGGTTTTATTGATGCATTGCATGTATTGTTGCATGAAGGCCAAGATAAATGCCATATAAATATGTTATATTGATATAAAACTTTGGTATTTTTTCTGAAGGATTTGAGAGACAATGTTGAGAGACATCCTGTTAAATCCTTATTGGAATTCAAAGTTTATTTAATATAAAGAAATAAAAGAACCTAGAAAAGTATTACTATCCTCCTATGTGTCACTTATAAATGACTAGCTGATATACCTGGCGTTGCCCGGGATTTAATTTTCCCGCTCCCCCTCTGTCTCCGCTCCCCTCTCTCTCTCCGCTCCCCCTCTCTTTCTCCCCATTCACCTCTCTCTCTCCCTTTCCCCCGTTCACCCTTGCATCTCACATCACTCTCCCCCCTGAACCTCACATCAATCTCCCCCCTGCACCTGACATCACTCTCCTCCCTGCACCTCACATCACTTTCCCCCCCTGCACCTCACATCACTCTCCCCCCCTGAACCTCACATCACTCTCCCCCCCCCCTGCACCTCACTCTCCCCCCCGGCTATGCGGCGGGTGGAGGATGTGAGGCGGTGGAGCAGGTGGAGGGTGTGAGGTGGCGGGTCTCCCACTAGGGTGGGAGGGTGGAGGGCGGGTGAGGCAGCAGGGCGGGTGGAGGGTGTGAGGCGCAAACAATTTTTCAGTTTTATATAGATTAGTATTATTTGTTTTCATAAGAATAATCATTTTTTTATGGCAAATTCTAATGATAACTGACTAATTTGGTTATCAGTAATCACCATTAACAAGGTGATTTTCTGGTGTATACCTATCCAGATTCAATTTGAGAAATTTCTTAGGATGAAAAATTATCCTTTTGGATCATTACTACTTTATTTGGAGGAACAAAAATATACTTCTTAGGAGCAAAACTTATGAGAAATTATAATTGGATAGGGGTATACACAGAAAATAATCTTGTTCCTTTTAACCTAATATTATGCATACCTGATACAGTACCATTATTAGACAGTTTCTGGAATTTCCTTCTTCAGATAAACCATATTAAACTGACATGGAGTATACTATTACAGTATTTTAATTATTGTTCTGGAATGTTAAATCAAGGTAATTAATAATCATGTTGATTATATATATATACAGTATATATATGTATATATATATATATATATATATATATATATATATATATATATATATATATATATATATATATATATATATATATATATATACACACATGGGAACAAAGGTAGTAGCGCCAGAGTATGATATCAATATAGAACCTCAATGGTGACTAAAGTGATAAAGCTAAATTGTGTGAATATACTACGTGTAACTAGATCTAAATATATATCAACATAGACAAAAATATATAACACAAAAAACTTAACAAAATAAACAATGTGTAAGTGCAACAGTGTAAAAAGAAAAGTAAAGAGTCCTCCCTTCCCTTTTAATATTAAAAACACAGTTTTATGCTATGGGGCGTGTGCTCTCTCTCTTTTCTCATATATACACACACACACACACACACACACACACACACACACACACACACACACACACACACACACACACACACACACACAAACACACATACACACACACACACACACACACACACACACACACACACTTGATCTATGCTTTAGCATTGTGTTTTAATTTAAGAAAGGGAAAACAATCAAGATCCTACACTGATGGATCAAAGAAAGGACAGCAACCTCTCCCAGGACAAGTATACTACCACATCCATGGAAAGTTCTCATGTCTGTGTGTCATTGAGACATAAACAGGTGAATGGAAGGAGTGGTTTCCCTCTCTCCCCTTTACCCCCCCCCCCCTCAAATCCCCTGGTGTGTCTCCCCACCCCCGGTATGTCTCACCCCGACATGGTTTTTATATAGTGTACAGCTTTACATTACAATTGAAAAATACAGTAATGAAACATCTATTGCTATTTCTGGTGGTCCTGAATTTCTGCTGATTCTCTGACAAGAAAATGAAAAGCCATGCTACAGGATTGGTCAAGATAAGCAGGAGGGGCCCAGCAGTTACAATGTGCCTTTACAAAGATAAGCACGTGGAGACAAGTTCATGGTCCAATGATTATGCAAGAGCGACCTTTACTGGTCTGAATTGATTTGTTAATGGAACAGATTAATAATGGAGGTAAATGTCATGGTCAACAGGGAGTTTGTTTGTCTGCTGACACTGCAAGAAATATTACTGGGATCGCTTAACAAACATTGACCTAATTGGGTGAGACTATACTTGCGTTGTAGGTGTAGTGTGAAGAGCAAATTATTGACACTCTCGACAACAGGAGGACCAACTGTCTTCTCCTCACTCACCACTCAATAAAAAAAAATCCTGTTACTGTCAAAGACTCTCCTGTTTAATAATATTGTTGGTTAGAGGAAACTGGGTGCCAACAGAAACTGTACCACATTTTGGAAGCCTTGCAAAAGTCTGTGTTTTAGGCCTTCTTTCTGACATATTTATATATGAAAGAGAAGCTTTGGCGAACTGAAGAATATAAAGAAAATCAGTATTACTGGAGAATTTTCAGGGTAGAGAAGAATTTCTTCTTGTATTCAAGAAAGCCTGGTAAGAGGAGTAAAAGAAGCAGGGCACAGCTGAATATGCTAATGGCATGTTTTGAGGGGGACGTATCTGTTAGTGTGTACCACCCTGTACAATTGAATAGACCATATAAATAAATCAACATCTGAAGTTCATTGTTGGACATATGTCAGAGATTAATATTTTGCAACCAATTTAAAGTTAATATTTTATTACAGTATGATAGTGGTTACAGCTTAAGAAAAATTATGTATCTAAATCATATTACCATTAACACATGTAATAGCCTGCCTGAATACTGGATGTCCACAACGTCGTTGGTTACTTAGCATGGAAAGTCTTACCGACGTCAGGAATAATAGGTGTATTCATTCTAAATACATGTGTTTACAGTAGCAAAAGCTAATTATATTCTCACAAAGAAAAACCTTTTATATTATTATCTCTCTACTTATGCTGTCATTCTTTTTACTGAGATACAATATGTATGCAAGGAATTATTGTATTATCTTTTCACAGGGAACGTACAGATCCCATGACAATTTGACAATTTTCATGTTGCTCTTTGTTTCTAATTTGTTTTCATATACTAATGTACTTTTTTTTTTTTTATAAACAAACATGTTGTCAAATGTTCCAGTAGAAGAATGTTCGGCATGAGAAATTTAAATGTCTGTAAATGTTATTGAGAATTGTTCTGAACTCATGTGCACAGAACAAAAAGTTTGTGTGTTGAACTTTGTTTTTAATTTCATGTATTTCTTATTGATGTAAACTCAAGCGTTCATCTACAGTTACCTTCATGTTCTGAATATAGCTGCATAGAAGATTTAATCGAAGGGCATTTTTCTTTTATGGTAAAAAAACAAAAAGAAGCAAACTTAGTATATAAGCCAACATAAGCCAATGTGAAAAGTCTCAATGTCAGTTGCCTAATATGCTCTTTGTTGTTTATTTTTTTTTATGACTTTGGTTATTTTAAATGATGTTATTGGGTAGTAATTATACAGAAATGTTTGCAATTAATTGTTTTTGCAAACTTAGCCCAAGCACAAATGTTTAACTCTAATTATTTTTAGAAGCAATGTTAACAATTAACAAAACTAAAATAAATTGCACAAAGCAAAATGTATTTCTAAATAAATGTATAAACTGAAATCAACTAATAAATATGTAAACAATTTTGTGGAGTAATGCTCATCCCCAAAAATCCCAAACTAATTTTAACAAAAAGCCTTTGAATAGCACACTTGAAAAGAAGATGTACATTTGATACATGAGTAATAAATCTTAATGTACTCTAGCCTCTAGTTTAGTAATTAATGTATTTTCACAGTCTTAATTTCATAACATACAGTACTGTCTAAAATATGGCTACCTCCTGCCCTGATGATAAAAATAAGCCTTATTTATGTTATCACTGTTTTAATTTTGTATCATGTAGTCATGTAGTTTACATTACAACATCCATTCTTTGTAAAGACAGAGAAAGAAGTGCTCCCCGTGATAAAGTGAAGAGTGATATTATAAGTGTCACTGACTTGAACAAACTAGTAACAAAAAAACAGTGACTTATGGTTGTGAAAAAATTGTCAGTGATTTTCTTTTAAACAATGCAGCTCCAACTTTGCTCCAACTTCTATAGACTGTGTGTTCCTGTCTTGCAATGGCTGGTAAAAACTAGGGTTGTTCGAGTGCAAAAAATAGATAAATTATAATATATAACATTCCAATTATGAATATTAGTGATATTGTGATATTAGTGAAGGAAAATGTCTCATTCCATGAACTCACATACAGTAATTAGAGAGCGTTTCTGTCATGTCATTTTCTTTCATTTGGTCCTTTCTGATATGTGGGTCTCACCGCTCACTCAGAAATAAAAAACAAACATAGCACAGATTGTACAAAATAAGTACATCATAAAAAACAGGAATCTTGGGGCAATTCCACTCACATTTGTTAAGATAACACTCATGTAATGCATATCTCACAAATGGAACCACGACTGCCGGAGCTCTGACTCATACCTCCACGATCCAGGAATTCTTGTCACTCTGGGCATCTGACGTCACTTCCAGTTACTGGAATCCGCTCAGATCCTCGAGCTCTACCGTCCTCCCTACTCTGCCTCTCTCACGTGGACTCAACGCGTTTTACCTGTTTCGGGCTTCTTCAGGATTCAATGTTCACTGGTCTACACTGTCAGAGCATATATAGTACTGTCCTTCATGATAGTAATCAATTGAATAATTAAATAATCACTTATTTAGAATGGACTACTGAATTATATCATACGTCTGTCAGGGGGTATGATTACCTGCCTATATATAATTACATTTACACATATACTTGTAGAAATTAAATAAAATACATAAACTAAACAATTTATATATACACAATTCATAAAAATGAACATATAGAAAAGGATCTATTTATAAATATATATACTTCTAGAGTTCTATATCAAGTGCTAAAAACAATACAAAATAGAATAAAGTGACAATTACATCAAAATATATAATCTAATATAACACATATGGTGGAAACATTAAAATCCCATTACTCCTATTGATTATACTGTAAATCATAAGCTCATATTGTTAATCATAGGAGAACATACGAAAAACACAAAAAAGTGTTGTCTCCAAATTATTTGTAAACTTCAAAACATCTCATTCTTCTGGAAACACGTATACAACATACAAAAGACTAACATAAGAGACCTACAGTATAGCTATAAAGAGTAGCATTCTCATAATCACACTCGTATCTCACTGTCTAATGAATGTCAATCCCATCATTTCAATAATGATTCAATACTATGTAACCCTGTTTCTCCCCCCCCCCAGTCTCTACGGGAGTGTGAGGTGTGCATGGGGGCTGATTACATGCGGTGTGGTGCGTACCTGTGAGGAACAGGAGGGCTTGAGCTTCCCGTGGTGTTGTGGGGGAGCCAGAACCGGGCTTCTGGGGTGTTAGCCTCCATGATATCTTAGTGGTGCAGCGCCTCCATCTTCCATACTCCCTGGGTAATGGGACAGGACCGGTATAGAAGAACTCCTCAGGTCCCAGAGTTATACTCTCCAAATCACACACAGTCTTTACGGATGCAGAACAGTCTCTTTATTTGACAGAGCAACGATATCCCAAGGCTAAGGCTTTTAGCAGCCGCAATACAATCGCCAGGGCGAGGTACAACCCGCTCACCTCACACGACTTCCTCCTCTCCTTCCCTCCAAGTCACTCTGCCGACAGGATGGTCTGAGCTAGGGCTGCAATACCCCGTGGCCCACCCCCGAGGTTAGCCTCGAGGTGGGTCTTGAATTCTCTCCCCATCACCCCTGGCAGCGGGGTGAGGGCATTGGTCCACCAGACTATACTTCTACCAGCTCTACTGTTAGACGCTGATCGGTTTGGTTCCTCTCGCTCTCCTCCGGCACGTGACGCCGGGGAGCCCGTAGCCTCCTGATACTCCTCGGACCGTTCCGCAGGATTCGTGGCTCACGGCATAATACTCAGCAGCTCTAGACTCTCGATATCACTGCTCACTCGAACTCTTCCTAAGCTACGCTCTCTTTTGAAGAACCATCAACAAGAGAGGAACACGGCACACCGCAAGGACGAAGAACAACTACTCACTCAACGGAGTGGGCTGCTAAATATAGAGCTAGCCCCTCCCCTCATGGTGTCAGCAGAATCTCCCCTCTTGCTCACGCCTGCAGCAGAGTCCAGGCCTGCGTCTACCACTCAGGTTAGGGCTATGAAGGGGGAAAACCCATAATGATTACTGGCGCCTGATCTTAACAGGACTTACCACAGTGGAAGGAAGATAGGTATAGCCTGAGCTGTTTACAGGGGGCTACAACTATATTGGAAATTCAAATACAAAACTCAAATAAGAAGTTTCATATTTAATTTGTCCCAACACCAGAATCTCAAAACATCAATATTAGTATTAAAAAAATATAAAAATACCAAAATCCAGTGAGATACAAAATAGAATAGATTACAAAAATGAATACAAAAATGATTATGAATATGGACTGAAATCAGAAGAAGATGATACATTAGTAAATAATTTAGTATAAAAATTAAAATATAAATGTTTTATCCTTTTTATAAACAAACATCATTGATAAAACCAAGTAAAAAATATAAGAACTTTATAAAAAGGTAAGAAAAGTAAAAAAAAGGGAGAATCCATCAAATATCTAATTATATAATAAATGCATTGAGATCAGTATCTACATTGAGGCCACATATGTACAGCATGTAATCTTCAAAAGCAGGTTTGAACACATAATGTTCCAAAACATTTCCCTAGCCATTGCAATAGAAACCAGCAGGATTAAAATATACTGTATGGGAATTGAGATGGTGGAAAAGATTGGAGAGAATGCATTCATGACAAAAAGTTGACACAGAGAGAGACATTTTTGATATACAAATTGGGGACCCTCGTTCCTGGTGGCTTCAATGTAGATATTGATCTCAATGCATTTTAATACATAATTAGATATTTGATGGATTCTCCCTTTTTAATCTTTTCTTACCTTTTTATAACGTTCTTATATTTTTTACTTGTTTTTTTATCAATGATGATTTATTTATAAAAAGGATAAAACACTGGCCTTTTAATTTTTATACTAAATTTATACTAATGTATTATCCTCTTCCTCTGATTTCTATCCATATTCATAATCATCATTTTTGTATTCTATTCTATTGTCTATTTTGTATCTCACTGGATTTTGATATTTTGATATTTTTGTAATACTGATATTGATGTTCTGAGATTCTGGTATTGAATTTTTTTGATAAATTAAATACGGAACTTCTTATTTTAATTTTAAATATAGTATTGCATCATTATTAAAATAATGGAATTAATAAAGAGAGGGAGAGAGAAAAAACCTTTTCAATGGGTGCACTCCTATTATATCCACTATTGTCATAGGGATACCAGTGAGGGCTTAAATGGATCCTCATTAATAGCAAAGAGCCAATCTGGGTGTGGCGTAGTTTACCCCAATGTAAGGAGAGTGAATCTAGGTAGATAGAGTGTGAAACACCGAAACTGTCGGGTGTCGCTGAGATACATATTCAAAGAAAGGGTATTTTAATACATCCATTTAAATCAATACTTTAAAAAAAAATTAAAAAAGGGTCAAAACTGCGCCGTGCGGCTAGCACAGAGTGATCTCTGTTGGATTAAACTACATACGGGTTTGACCTTTAGTAGGTTTCACTGATTGATAGTGGCAAACCGTTGTGTAGGGCAGGGGGGCACAAACTTTTTTCCCTGCGCCCCCCTGCCGGCTGTCCCCTCCTACCCCAACTTACCGCGCCCCCCCCTACCCCAACTTACCCGCGCCCCCCCTACCCCAACTTACCGGCGCCCCCCCTACCCCAACTTACCGGCGTAATGACGTCACGTTGCCATAGCAGCGTGACGTCACATGACCTCGCAGCGTCATTTTGACGCAGCGTTGCCATGGCGACGCAGGGAGGAAGCCGTCGGAGCCACGGTAAGTTAGGTTTACAGAGGCCCTGCAGCTCCCCCGGCACTTCATTTAAGTGCCTTTGGGAAGCGCGCGGGGCCTCTGTAAACCCCGCGCCCCCCCGTCGGCAGTCTCGTGCCCCCCCTGGGGGTCGCGCCCCCCAGTTTGCGCACCGCTGGTGTAGGGTATCCTAAAGTGTAGGACAATTTTATTTCTCTTTCCTCTTTTCTCTATTTTGCCTTTGGCAACCAGCAAAGGGAACATATTTTTTGCGCTATAGGTCCCTTATGTAAGTTTTTCCCGAACAATGAGATGTATTGAAGTTTACAAATAATTTGGAACTAACACTTTTTTCTTTTTTTCTATGTTCTATTATGATTAACAATATGATCTTATGATGTACTGTATAATCAATAGGAGTAATGGGATCTGAATGTTTCTGCCATAGCTGTTATATTATTGTAGATTATGTATTTTGTTGTTGTAATTGTGTAACTTTATTCTAATATATATATATATATATATATATATATATATATATATATATATATATATACACACATACATATCCTTGTCTATATGTTTATTTTTATTAATTATGAATAAATACATTGTTTCACTTATTGTATTTTAGCTAATTTTTATAAGTACAGTAAGGCCCTGCTTTATGGCGTTCTGCACATACAGCGGTACTGGGAAGGGGGCCACCATGTCTGCACATGCACAGAATGGGGGCTGCCCAGGTCGCGCATGCACAGAACGGGGGGTGCAGAGGTCGCGCATGCGCATAACGGTGGTCGCGCTTGCACAGAACGGAGGTTGCGCAAGCGCAGAAGGGTAAATTGCCGATCTGCGCATGCGCAGATGACAAAAATCGCTGGTTCCACTTTCCGGCGATTTTCGCTTTGCGGCAGGACTGTAGAACGGAACCTGCCGCATTACCGGGGCCTGTATATGTGTAAAAGTTATTATATATAGGTAGGTAATCATATACCCTGATAAACATATGGTATAATTCTGTAGTCCATTCTAAATACGTTATTATTTAATTATTCAATTGATTAATATCATGATGGACAGTACTATATAAGGTCTGACAGTGTGGACCAGTGAACATTGACTACTGAGAAAGCCCAAAATAGACGATACACGTTGATTCCTAGTGAGAGGTACAGAGTCTGCTGTGAGCCCTGTGTAGGGAGACCAGTAGAGATCGAGACTCTGAGCGGAATCCGGTAACCGGAAGTTACATCAGACGCCCAGAGAGACGAGAATTCCTGCAGCGTGGAGGTCTAAGTCGGAGCTCTGGCAGTCGTGGTTCCTTTTGTGAATATATTATTATATATTATATATTATAATTTCTCTATTTTTTGCACTCCAACAACCCTAGTTTCTTTCACCAGAATAACATTTATGAAAAAGATGTCCATGCCTTTATAGTTTTAAGGCTATAAGGAAATCCCTAACTATGTATATACTGTACTTTAAGCTTATTTATTGTCTAATCTCTAAGCAAAACTCTCTGTCCAATGGAAAGTAAACTCAATGTACACATTTACAAAAGCCGCAATCATTGATTCCTTGGGGTAGAAGTCCATTTCTCAAAGGCTAGGGGTAAGCTGCAGCCATAGGCAGTCAGGGGTGCTTCATTCTGCTTCTGCATCAATCTGCTTTAACCTTGACCAAAGATTGTCACACTTGTTTCCCCCAGCAACTTCCAACTGTGAGGAAAGTTGGTTGGACTACATCTGAATTTTAATTCGGAGCGTCTGTATCTTTGCATTAATCAAGGAAACGCTTAAGTTCTTGCATTTCCAAAAGTTATGTACATGCTAAATAATGCTTAGCATTCAAACTGTTCAATATTATTGATTTTTAAATATCCTTAATGTTAATGTTATACTGTTGTATGTGCTGTGCTTAAAGCGCTCATCTTACCTGTTTAAGCTTTTTCAAGTCTTCATCAAGCTCCAGATTGTCCAAGATAACAGCAACAAATAAACTGAGTAAGATCTAGAAAGGGTGACAGAACATAGTAATTTTTTTCTTTAACCATATACATTAACCTAATAGTAGGCAGAGAATGTGACATATACAGTAATAAAGAAAAAAAAAAAAAGAACAGAAAAACATTTTTAAAAAAACCAAGAGAACATATGGTATTAACCATACCAAATCTAATGCTAAATGCCACAAAACTAGAAACATAAAAAATGACACCACCGATCCACTGAAAAAATAAATATATAATATCAAAATAAATATATAATAAAACAGTATAGAAAATAATGAATATAATAAAACATAAATTCCCATATACAAAAAATGCAAAAAAAATACATCTTAATACAGGGATAATTATCAGGACAACAAAGAGCACCCTGTGTGTACATTATAATTAAGGACTTGGGATGTTACTGTATATAAAGAGTAGATCCAATAACACTCCCACTGTAAGAGATGATTATATCAATAATGCGCATTGCAGAGGCGTTGTGCTTAAATTTAAACCAATGTACCAAAGTGGTTAAATCCTCCCTCTTGGTAATTGTAGATTTATGCTTTGAAAAGTATCTCTTAGATGGTCTGCTGGTCTTGATAACATAAAATAAACCGCAGGGGCACTGTAATGCACACAATGTTGTTGTAATGTCTGTATCATTTGCACGGACTCCATACTATAAGATTCATATACTGTAAATTACATGATTGTCTTCCATTAAAAAAAATGGGAAAATATCATACAGTAGCCTCTTTCTTTGATTATCACATAATCAGCCACATCACGAAAGAGCAACCAATCTGACTGGTTGCTATAGTATGTGATTATGCACCTTATGTCAGACTGAATAATGTAGGGCACATACCACCTGCAAGCAAGTGGTTTGATCAATTTAACATGTGTTATGCAATGGTGTTGCAAGACTAATGACAGCCATTAAATTGAACAAAATTAATCTAGCAACAGAGAGTGGACACTTTTCTGCAATCAACATTAAGAATAGTTTGTTGTGAGACAGGGATGGACATGAATTGTCAGCCTTTCCAGCCTGGTCAGGCTTTTTAAAGGTCCTGTATGGGACTGAACTGTTGTTTTTTTTTACAGAACAAACAGTAATGTACACATCATCCTGTCATGGTGCATTGTTTTTAAGTGAGACTAACTACTATGTTAAATCTATTTAATATGCATTATAGAGATGGTGGATAGCTAACATTTTGATTTTGTATCAATCTATCCAACCTCAAGGATATACCTTTTACTGGGTAGTTCTGCAACATTGTGTTACATCAAAGTGTTGCCTACTTAAAACTCAGATTTTGTTACTCTCTACTTAAGATCTTTTAAAACTTTACATATTAATAAGTATAATACCTTGTTTACATTTTTCACTGTGCTTACAGTATTTTAATGTTGCCCCCCCGTGCCAGCTCCCCCTCACTCTTGCGCTCCCCCTTCGCTTGTGTGCGGCGTCAAACAACCCCGTTTCCATGGAGACGTCCGTGTGAAATCACCCCACATGACACCACGGCGTCATTTGACGCCGTGTTGCCATGGCGACGTGTCACAGCGTCTGAATCAAGGTAAGTTTTATTGTTGCAGAGGCATCACGCGATCCCCCGGCATCTAATTTAATTTAAATGCCTCGGGGAAGAGCTCAGGACCTCTGCAAGCACCCATGCCCCCCCTAAAAAATACAGCGCCCCCACTTTGCGCACCGCTGCACTAGAACGCCAGGACTGACAGGACCGGCACAGCCATCACGAATTACATCTACCCACTTGGATCAGCATTACGGGGTCAGGGTGACCAGAAACGGAGGTAAGAAGCTATATCTAAAGAAAGTTATGGGGTATTTTTATACTCAGGCATTTTTTCATTAAAAAAAACCTATTTTCTCTCCCCGTGCTTAAAAATGTCATTAGAGAGTAATATCGGGGAGTTAAGGACACACCCCAAAAGGTGGGCTTATTCTGTTTCCAATTAAGGGATTTTTAGGGTAAAAACCATGCATTTGGGATATGAATTTAGAATTCAATAAAGGAAGTGTTAATGCTATGACACATGAATTTTCATATTTCCAACTTAAGACACACATTTTTGAAAAGAGTAACTCCCCTGTGTGCTAAATATATTTTTTCCTATTATAGAGGGGCCAAAGACCCTACAAGTAAAACTTGACACTTTTTGCTGATGGCAGTGATTTAAGATATATATATCTCAGAGGCTAACCCCCAGCATATTGTCTCTCAATAGGGACTGGTTCCCATTCGGTCTAATGAATGGGGACCTGTTTGCCACTGCATAATCTGCAAAAATCCAGAGATTTGTGTCATGAGTTTGGTCAAAGGGGACATGGAAAATGGATGCTTTAGCTTTGCCATGGATGTACCTCAAACTTCCATATGCCTTTCCTCCCTTGTCCCGTCTCCCAAGGGTTTTGCATAAAATCAGTACATACCAGGTAAAAGCTTTGGTTTTGGTTTACCCAGTATGGCCATTAAAACCATGGTTTGCCTTGATTAATCTTCTCACCAAAGACCCAACTATCCAATTATGTACCACCCTCAATTGCTTTCTGGGATCAAAGAACCTCCTACAGTAGCTCTAACTGTCCACATGGATGGTGGTACGACTGGGAGTTTAACAGAACAATCACTTTCTTTAATAGCTAAGAAAATCAATAACTCCTTGGTAAGACTGCATACAAGGAACATGTATAATGCAATCTATCAGGAATTCAAATCATAGCACATCTCCAATAAACCAAAAACCCAGCTAGTGCTTAGCATTGAAATAGTTTTAGATTTCTTAGAACACAAGTTTCAAGAAACCATAGCACTGGTACCGGGGGATTTTTTAGTAGTAATGCACAATATTGAAGTGGTATACAGTCCTCAAGGGGACCAATAATCCCTTAAGGGGAAGAGCAAGGAGAAATATCCCACTACTCCACCCCTCATTGGGATGATCCCTGGACCTCCATGAAACCACACAGATAATGCAATGTTGAATGAGGATTTCTACTCACATCTCTGGAGTGTCCCTGTGCTTGTCCTGGGGCGTGCAGCCACTAGTAGAAAGTCCAGAGCAATATCCAAAACGAGGTAGCGCACCGCCAAAGAGAGTGGGTCAAAAGGTAGGTTAAAAATAAATCTTTTATTCATCCATAAAAAACAGAAGTGTCAAAACCTCCTACAGCACACGCACGAAACATGTAGGAGGTTTTGACACTTCCGTTTTTTATGGACGAATAAAAGATTTATTTTTAACCTACCTTTTGACCCACTCTCTTTGGCGCTGCGCCACATCGTTTTGGATGTTGCTCACAAGCAGAGGTCAGCAGCAAGGAGGCAGGAACATAACTGGGGCAAGGGGGCAGTAATGAACAAGGAAGCAGGAATGGACGAGGGAACAGGACAGCAACAGCAATCAGCACAGCACAGGGAATAGCAAAGCAGGAACCAAGCAGGTGCTGGAGTAACTTGTATAAACAGGCAGTGAGAGACAGGAAGGGGAATTTTATATAGGCAGGCTGAGAGAACACAGGTGCAGAGGTATCAGCTTACAGAGTGTTTTATAGAACTAGTAGGAGCAACAGAAATCCTGGTGGACATGCATGGGTACTGTAGACCAGGATGACAGGAAGAACCTGACATTAGTCTCCCACTCAATCTTTCTTAGGCTTGTCCGGATATCTTTGGTGGAAGATCATGGACCAATTGTGGAGCATGTAAAACATCTTCTGTTTCCCAGGACCTCTCCTCTGGAACATAGCCCACCTAGTGGACCAGATATTGGAGTTTCCATCGGTGCAACCTGGAGTCCACAATTCTTTCCACAATGAACTCCTCCTCGTTATCCACCAGGACAGGGTCAAGAGGAGGGAGTCTCCATACAGGAAACGGATTCTCCAGGAATGGTTTCAGTGGGGAAGTGTGAAAGACAGGGTATACTTTAAAGGATTCTAATCAGAAGGACACTGAATTTACTAGCGATGAAACTCAGAAGGGACTAATTAATTTTTGTCCCACTTTAATAGTGGGGACTATTAATCGTAGGTCTGTAGTTGAAAGCCAGACCTTATCCCAGTTGTGAAATTTTGGGGATGGTCTGTGGTATTGGTCTGCTGCTTTCTTGAACCGTACTTGCGACTCATGAAGTGTCTCTTTAAGGGTCTCCTGGATGTCTCGTTAGACCTCAAGTTTCTCCGTAACTGCCAGAGTGGGACCGGAAGATGGAAAGCGAGGAATAAAAGTAGGATGAAACCCCAACTTTGAGAAGAAGGGACTCTTCTGTGTCAAGGAATGATATAAGTTATTGTATGAGAACTCTGCTAGAGGTAGAACATCAATCCAGTCATCCTGGAGATGACAAACAAAACAGCTTAATTATTGTTCTAATGTCTGATTGGACCTTTCGGTCTTGCCATTAGATTGTGGATGATAGCCAGAACTCACCTTAGCAAACTTGATACCCTCTAAAATTCAATATGCTGTTTTGTTCTCCAATGCAACTACAACGCACATCACTGCAAAATGCTCAAAAAACTAGATTGGTCATCACTTGAGTCTAGGCACAAAAGTCATCTTTCCTGTCTTGCCTTCAAATACTTTCTGGGCAAGCTATCCGCCTATCTGAACAAGCTCCTCACCCCTACGACATGCAGCACTTATCATCTGAGATCTGACTCCAAAAGACTGTTCATGGTCCCAAAGTTCAACAAAGTATCCGGCCGCTCCTTCTCTTACCATGCACTCCTCAATTGGAACAATCTACCGGAGACTTTTACAGCCACCACCAGTCTAAGTTCTTTCAAAAGTAAAGCTATCTCACATTTTAACCTGGTCTGTAACTGTTACATACGCCTATAACATGTATTATCTTTAACTGTACATGCAATGTCTTGTTCACTTAATGTAATTATGTATTTGTAACAATGTATTTGTGATCATACAGTAACTGTATGCCCTGGACACACTTGAAAATGAGAGGAGACTATCAATGTATTACATCCTGGTAAAACATTTGATATATATTATATATAAAAAGATACATTTAATTGAATTCCTAAAGAGGAACAGAATGTCCCCCAGAATCTTGAAGTGAATTGCACCCCACTATCAAATATGATTTAGTCTGGAGCCCCTTGAAGATGGAATACCTCTTTCAAAATCAACTTGGCTGTCTGGTCTGCTGAAGGGAGCTTCTATGTAGTAATGAAGTAGGCCAGTTTCGTAAGCCAATCCACTACTACAAGGATGGTAGCATGCCCACTTGATCTGGGTAGATCAACAATAACATTCATTGAAATGGACCCCCAAGACCAAGTAGGAATTGGAATTGGCTGCAGAAAACCCACAGGAAATGCTTTAGGTGTCTTGATACTAGCGAAGGTCTCAGAGGAGAGGACATAGTCTTTAACATTATGTGATCATTTGGGCCACCACAAAGAGTGTGAAAACATTTCCTGTGTGTTGAGGACACCTGGGTGACCAGTGTTTCGGGAGTCATGCATTTATTTGAGGACTTCTAATCTTACCTCCTTAGGGACAAACAGACGGTTCTTACAGTTCCACAGACAACCATGTACAAATAATTCAGCCTCTGGTGGAGGTTTGTAAAAAAAGAGTCATTTGAGTAGGCACCTTTAATTCGTGTGAGGAGATGGGCAAAAAACATAACGACCAGAAAAGTTATTTTTGGTAGAATAGTTTCCTCCTGCTCTTATCAGAACAAGGCTTAGGCTATAATAAGGACAAAGCGTCAGCCTACCCATTCTTGGAACCGGTGCGGTATGAGATGTGAAACTGAAATCTTGCGAAGGATAGAGTGCACCTGGCTTGTCGAGCGGACAGTCTCTTTGCAGAAGGAATTCTAAATTCATGCGATTGGCCCCCTCAAGTAAATGTTTCTACTCTGAGAATGCGGCTTTTATAGCCAAAAGTTCCTTGTTTCCGATGTCATAATTTGTTCCTGATGTGGACATTTGGTACGAATAGAAGGCGCATGGATGAAGGAGCATTTTTGGTACAATTCTTTGTAAAAGAATGTCACCAACAGCGGAGTCGGATGCGTCCACTTCCATGACAAATAATAGTTCTGGATTCGGATGAATGAGGATAGGAGCAGAGGTGAAAAGTGACATCAGCGGTTCAAATATCGACTCCACTTCAGGAGACCATACTGTGAGGATCGAGTGCAGGCTCCACACCCATGATATCAGAACCAGGCGATTGGCCCCCGAGTTTGATCCAGACTTTGGTACAGCTGGAGCTTCAGCAGTGCCTGCTGCGCAGAGCCCGTCTAGCAATGAATCAGTGGCCCGAGTCTAGTATCAGCTTCTTCTGTACAGCCGTTCATCTATTGGCTGTTCCTCCTTAATAGGCTCAGCGATTCCCTCTGCAAATCGGCTGAGCATAATAGTATTTTACTTTGAGGTTCTGGAAGAACGTTGTGCTGGTCGCAAGCACACTGTTTTGCCTTGTTCTGCCTTTCTTTGCTGTACCTTGTCTTGCAGTTCCTTACCAGAACCCTGGCTATTGTCTATGACCAACCGTCTCTCTCCAACCCTCAACCTCGGATAGGGACCCCAGCGATCCATTACCTCTCCTACCTCCAACCACGGTGAGTCCCGCTACGCTGTTGAATTCCGGCTTCTCGCCGCAGAGACCAGATGGAACAATGAAGCACTGGAAGCAGTATTTTGGCAAGGCCTTGCGGCAAAACTTCAAGGACGAACTCGCCGCGCTGGAACATCCTGCAGATTTAGAGGATTTCATCGCTCTATGCATCTGCATGGATCAGCATCTACAAGAGAGAAGAGCTGAGAGGGCCTAGAACAGAGGAGGTATACGTTCTTTTCATACTCTTTCAGCAGGTCCCATTACTGACAATTCCCCGGACCAAGAGGAGGCAATGCAGCTCAGTGGTAACAGGCTACTAGCCAACGAGAAGCACCTCAGATGCAGTTACGGCCTCTGTATGTATTGTGGTATCGCCGGATATCAGTCTCTACTTTGTCCCAATATATCAGGAAATGCCAAATACCATCCTGGACAGTCACACTGGGACTATTACAACCTTCTCCTTCTCGCCTCCCTATTAGGTTGCTGTCTATCAAGTTAACCAAGAGATCCTTCGTGGTTGTAAGGAATCAGGGAACGCGTCCCCCGCGACGCACTCCCTCCTTACCTTCCACTGCACAGCCTCTTGCTGCAAGGATTCTCATGGCACGTCCCTGTGGCGTGCATCCTCTTTGCCCCCTGCTGTGCATCCTCCCACGCACCTTACAGAGCGCGCGCGCCCACGGAGGGCTTACAGGAATTCCACGGAGCTTGGCTCCGCCCCTCCGCTTGTGACGTGTGGCCGCCCTGCGCGGCACGCACACGTGACGCGCGTGCACCGCTCTCCAGCTGCGCATCAACTCTGATCACCCTCACCTGTCCCCTGCACTGTTCACAGCCTATCCCTGCCTCCGTTGTGCACACACCTCTGCTCTACTCCTCTGTCCCATTGGTTCCCTCCTGCTATATATGCTCAGCTAGTGCATTCACACTTTGGCTGAGCATAGTCATAGCATGTAAATTCAAAGATGCAGAATGTCCCTGCTGCGGGGGAAAAAAGACCATACTGTGTGTGTCTGCCAATAAAATAATTATTTCAAGTTCTTCATTTACAGTAGGCTTTCTGACTCAAATGGACATGAAGGTTATAAAAATAGATAGACTGTTGAACTGGCTGGAAGCTGTGATATAAGAGTCTGTAATAGTTCCTTGAGGAGAATGTTGCCTCTTACCATCTCAGAAAGTCAGTACAAAAGCATTTTAGGAAGAAACTTATTCTCACAAATGGGAATAAGCATCCAAGATGTCCATACCCTCATTGAAGGACAAATAAGGAAGATCAGTGTGGACTTTCGTCAAGTTTTCTCTGATAAACTGGGAGATTATAAAGGACCACCAGTGTCATTTCACCTGGATCCTGTAGTTTCACATATACACATGAAAGCTAGAAACATTCAAGTTGTCATTCAACCATAATGTGCTACACTAATTGTGCCAGTTCTCAAGGTGGAGACGGGAGTGTCTCTGGAGATTATAAATACATCTAGTATCGAGTTAACAGAAGAGCACGTAAAGGCAAGCCATGAGCAAAATCTAAACATGAACTTCAATCATTCCTGGGACTGATCAATTTCGACTACAGTGGTCTTGCACACAATAATTGCCTATCAACATCTGTTTGCAACTCAAGAGATATCAGATGTCCTTGTGTTTGATAATGGAATGGCTTTTCCCTCTGAAAAAGTCAAGAGTTTTGCCAAAGAAAACTTCATAATGAATTCAAGGACACTGTTAATGGCACAAGACCATGCAACAACATATGCTGCAAACTTTGCAAACATATATGCCAAAATGCCACAGCCAGCCACAAACATAGAACATTAATGTTCAAGGATCATCCAGGAATGTGGTGTAAATGATTCAATGCAGCAAATATGACCACGGATGCTACATTGGTGAAACCACCCAAAAATTTCAAACCAGATTGAACCTACACCGATACACAACACACCACCATGAAGAAGGAAGATATTGCACTCCAGTAGGACATCACTTCTCACAGCCGGATCATTCTATAAATGCTTTAAAAATAAAAATCCACAAAGGTATGTTTAAAAGCACGCAAGAACGGAAAACATTTGAACTCAAAATGATAATGCTCTTTGACACAAACAAGACGAATTAATGCTGACATGGCGTTTTGAACTATCATGATTTTTTTTAATAATGTTTCCACCTGGATTTTTTTATAATGTTTCTACCTGCCTCTTACAATTACTGTAACACCCTACTCCCAACCTGCATCCCCACCTTCCTGCACACTGCTGACAGATGTATGGTTCTGTGCCTCACTGTCCCTTTGATCCATTTATTGCCCTGTCTATTTATTCATTCTCCCCATAATCTGCCTTAGATGGCTCTTGTGTTCTTTTTTTTTTTTACATCTGGGTTAAACTCATGTAATTTTTTGTTAATCGGTATTGCTGACCTGAGGAAGAGATCGAACTCTGAAAAGCTTGTCATATATCAATTGTTAGTCCAAATAAAAAATGTATCACCTAATACTGAAATGCTTATCTACTCTGCTCTGTGGCAACTGGACTGGCTATTTCTACTTAAGGCTTATGGTGACGGCGACAGCGACGCGACATTGCGTCAAAACAAATGCATTGCTGCCATCGCGTGTGCTTATAGTAAGCACGGCGCGACGGAGCGACGGCTTGGTCGCATGTGCTGGAAGTCATCTCAATTTTATTTTTCCAGCAACTGCAGCTTGACGTCACCGTCGCATCGCATGCACTATAAGCGTAGCCTAAGCCAAAGAAAACCTAATTTGAGCTGTCACTATTGCTTCTCGCCATCTTCAAGATAATAGCCAAGCTGAACGGATGGTAAAAACAAACAAACAAACAAAGATGCTTTAAGAAAGATGAACGAGAGTAATTGGCTGACATGGCTTGCCTTGCCCAACATGTTCCATCAGACCCGAATACTAGACTCCGTCCAGCCAAGCTGCTTATGGGACTGTCATGATAGGGGCTGCCAGCCTTGTAATAAAGAGGTCACACCCAGCCGGCAGTCCCTGCAATCATGCAGGACACGAGGAGTTAATGGGATCTGTGTATATGTTGATCTGCATTCCCCTGCTTCAGCAGAATTGTCCCAGGTCTTAGATGTATTTCCCCAGCAGTACTGTGTGTTATTGTATATATCCTGTTATCATGATCGGGATATGAAGGGTTAATGGGATCTGTGTATATGTTGATCTGCATTCCCCTAACCCATCTGTTTTGTTCCAGGATATGGCTGCAAACTCCTGCAGTCTGTGTGGTAATTACTATGTATGAATAAATCCTGTCCTAGAGGTTCAAAAGCCTTCAGCCCCATTGAAAGTAATGGTGTTTTGTATTAACATGGAGAGAGGGGGAGAATTGTATTGTATCCCTGACAATGGATAAAGTGTAAAATTATAACTTTTGCTGTATACATGCTAGAAAGGTGAAATTTGGATATATTTTACTATGCCAAGAACACATGTTGCACACACATCTTCAACCTGATTGCTACACGGGAAATGTAGTTTATATGTTATCTCTGTTTGTTCTATAAGTTTGGACATAGGGTAAAAGCTTGCCAGATGGCAGCTTTAATATGTAATTGTACAATCAAAGGAAGATACTTGAAAGGCTTTGTGATGTACTTTACTCCTCCTGTCCCCGGTAGAGAAGTTAGCCAGAGGTGAGAAAAACCTGTACATCAATGGAGGTGACTCGCCCTCATTGCATATGCAGCCAGATATCACAGATGGATACTAACCATTGGAACCTGTTAAATGTAACAGCCCTACAGGAAAGGTCTCTGCCCCAATAACCATTTTGCTAGACATAATGGCACCCAGGTCCCCTGTCATATTTTTTATATAAATGGGCTGGCCAAGTAGGACCAAGGGAGGGGTATACTAATGAGGGGCTGGGTAAACCCTGCTTCTCCCGTTATCTGTCAACCTGTGATTGGGACAAGGTAATTGTTCACGAATAACTGAAGTGCCATGTTAGGAATGGGGTCCTGCATCTATATAATTGCTTGCACCCGTTATTCCTGTGCTTGTCGTGACTGTCTGGATTCCTGTAACAACTAATGAGCTATTTGACTGAATATCTCATTATCCAACCCCAGTATGTGATTAGGGTCCCCCATAGGTGATTAGCTGTGAACAGGGACTTTGGGAGCGCGAGGCTAAAGGTAGATATCAGGGGGCAACTAATGTTATAAAATGTATAAAATGTTGCTGACCGGAGTTACCGGTAGCATTGGTATTTTACCCGCAAATCACGTATGATTTGCGGGTACCCATCTGTAGATAAGGACGGGGTGTGTTATGGATGTACAATGCAAAGTATAGGGTAACCCTGACCTGTTTCAGGATTTACCTGTTCCCTTTGCCCCAGAAACATAAAACTTTTGGAGGGTACGTTTTAGGTTGGATATATGGGTCGAAATGCATTTGTCTTGTATGCAGGAGTTCGGTGGACAAAGTTACCGGCAGTCCCGTAATTCTCCCCGACGGGCAGACATGATTTGCGGGTAGGCAAGGTGAATTACGCTGGGGCTACACAATGTCCCCCAGAATCCGGATTTTCGAGCCCACGTATCCCAGACCCATTTTCCTCATAGGTATAAGGTTCCCCCAGAACGTATACTTAATTAAAACATGGTTTATAATATTTTGAACATTTTGTATAAATGTCTATGTAGTCAGTCTGGGCATCTACATAGGTGCCGGGATGTCTGCATAGACATTGGAGCTCAAAGGAGGGAGGATGTACAGAGGTGACAAAACCGTTTGGTGAGCAGGGAAGGGTGATTTGCCATGTCCGGAGAACAAAGGACACCCTGTTGGGATACCTTTTGGACTGTCAGACTTGCTGGAGCCTGCCCAGCGGGTGGCAATGAGTTGGCTGGGAGAAGATGCTGCTCATAGGTGCATTTCCCATTGGCCGATTCATATTTCCTGCTCGTCTGGCTTTTTGAGCCGGCTTGGCAAGCCTCCTCCTCTGACGTCAGCCAAGAGACAAGCCCCTGTTTCTATTGGCTAGTGGGAGAGAATTCCCATGCTCTGATTGGTCTCTCCTCCTACTTCCATGCTGAAGCTACAACATCGGAGGGTATGTAAGGAGACGGCCGAGGCAGAGAATCAGCCCATCCAGTGACTTGAGTCGGTGATGCAAAGGCAGGCTTTTCAAAGTTGATCTCTTTGGAAAAGCAGAGCAACCGGCTTCATTCTGAAGCTAGGAAAGCCTACCTAGCTGAGGCTAAGTCAGACACTAGGTCCAAGTTCTCAAAATTGAATGTAGCAGAGACTTCCTGTGACGTCGACACACATGGCTGCCTAAGGGGTTAGCTCCCGAGTTCCCCCACAAAAAGCTATTAGAAGAGCACACCCACCAAATCTCAGAAACGTCAAAATATCACCAACAGAAAGCGGAGCAAACAGAGATGGCTAACAAGCCAAATAAAAAGAACCCGCCGAGCGTTTCTACCTACTTTTCCCTGGGACAGCGTCTTCCCCCGCTCAGTGAGCACCCACAAGATGGCGCCGCCGCGAGCGCCCCGGAGGAGCTTGAAACAGAACTGACACCGGAGCCAGGATCGGAGAGTGGATCCCTAAACAAGGAGTTTATGAAGGAGCTGTTTACCCGCATGAGAAGGGGATTCCAGGAAGACCTCGCTGTAGCTCTGAGGGACTTGAAAGCTGAAATGCATTCCCTGACAGAGCGAACAGAAACCGTGGAGAGCAAAATGGAGGAGGTGGCAGGCGCGCAAGCCTCGATGGAAGAAGACATGAGCCGCCTGGGTTTTGAGCTCAGGACCCTTAAAGATCAGGTCGAGAACCAAGAAAACAGGGATAGGAGGCAAAACCTCCGTATTCGTTATATCCCTGAATCAATCCCTGCGGAATCGCTTGAGAACTATCTGAAGGATCTTTTCATTGACCTGGTCCCTGAACTGAATGAAAAACCTAGTGACATTGACAGGGCACATAGGGCTCCGGGGCCAAAATCCGCAGACCCCAAGAGAATAAGGGACACGCTGGTTAAATTTCACTCATACCGCACTAAAGAAACAATATTTACAGCTAGCCAGAAAAAAAATGATATTACCTTCCGCGGAGCTCAGATTCAGATTTTCAGCGATCTCTCCAGAGTCACAATAGAACGCAGGAGAGAAATGAGGCCAATCACCGAGATTCTGAGAAACAAGAATATCCGATACAGATGGGGATTCCCCTTTAAACTTGTTGTGTTCACAAATGGCAAATTCTTCTCAATCACATATCCGGAAGACACACCGAGATTTCTGAAAGACCTGGGCCTCTCCTTACCTGAAGGGGAGATGGAGGAGCAGGAGGAGGGAGGTCCACAAGCAAACAGCAGACTACGTTGCGCCTCTGAGAGAATCGCAGGCAAGAATACCTCCAAAGTGAGAAGAGAGAAGTGCGGAGACCAGCTGTAGAAGACTGCCGTAGAGTCGTGGCTGACGACCCCGCAAGTTCATTGGGTCAGAAATAAATCGTCTAGTTTGGGGTGGGATGTGGTTGCGCTCCAGGGGGGGGTTTGAGGTCTGACTGCTGCATCTGCCACCTCATGCGGAGACTGACCCGTCCTCCCTCATTGGGTCCTGGAGTCTGAGGTAGTCCGCTTCCGGCGCTCGTCCCCGTTCTTGCTGATTAGGCATGGTCCTCCGGTCCTGGGTGCCGTGCCCCGCCTGCGAAGCCAGAGGGAATGATATTAGAAGTCCCCCCGGTGGGACAGGGGGGCCGCCCTGGAGTGAGATCTGCAGGGTTGGCTGGAGCATTGGGGAGATCCGGGGGGTCAGGACCTGCCTCTCCTGTCCCATACTTGGTTTTTCTCTCGTTCCGGGGGGGCCGGGGGTGGAGGCGATCGGATGGGACGACGCGCCTGCCGGCGACCTGTTGCAGGGGGGGGTGTCGGGGAGGATTCCTTGAGCAACAGGGCATGGAGAGAACTAGTCTACACATCTCATATGTAAACATAAAAACATAAAAAGGTCTCAGCATAACAGTCGGAACAGAGCTGTTAAGGATTTAGGTAACAATATATGAAGCCAAGATCAAGATAAAAATAATGCCAACGGGTCTCCCCTTCCCCCCCCCTGTCCCCTGCTCTCCTTCCTCCCCCCCTCCCTCTCCCCCTCCACCCCCTCCCTCCCCCCTCCCCTCCCCTCCTCGCCCTCCCCTCCCACTCCTCTCCCTTCCTCCCCATCCCTCCCTCCCCACTCCTCCCCCCCCACTCCTCCCCCTCCCCTCCCACTCCTCCCCCCTCCCCTCCCACTCCTCTCCCCCTCCTCCCCCCCTCCCCTCCCACTCCTCTCCCCTCCTCTCCATCCCTCCTCCCCCTCCTCCTCTGCCTTCCCCCCTCTTCTCCCCCCATCCCTCCTCCCCCCATCCCTCCTCTCCCTCCCTCCCCTATTCCTCTTCCTCGCCCTCTTCACCACTCCCTTCCTTCTCCCCCTCACTCTCCGCACCTCCCCTTCCCCCCCACCATCCCCTCGGTCCTAAAGGGACGTAAGAAAGGAATGCTACTCAAATGAGTCACAGACAGTTCAGGCTCTCTAAAGGATATTTTGGTTGAAGTTAATATTAAAATATTTTCAATTAGGTGTATAAGATACAAATCCCATATAGACTCAGAGCCAGGGAGGCCCATTCGCTCTCGCCGGGTCCCCCCTCCCCTCCCCCTCTTGTCCATTCCCTCCCTCTTTCTCCCCCTCCTCCCCTCCTCCGTTCCTCTCCCCCCCTGGGCTCTACCCCCCCTGGTCCTCGCACTTGCATCTGCATCTCCTCCCCTTTCCCCCCCTCTCTAGTCAGCCCCTTCCCGGAGAAGACACTCACCGAACAGAGCAAAACGACCAATCAACACGAGGGCAAGAGAGTCTGAAACGCAGGCCCAAACCCGTAAATAGTTCGGTTCACAATTAGGTGAATTCATATTCTGTTTTCTTATATTCTGATGTATAGGTTTGGTTTAGTTATTACAAAGAGGGAGATCGGTTTGTTCCTCCTGTCGGCACCAGTGCTTAGGCACACAGGAAGATCTCCAAGGGCACTAGGCCCGCTTCCTTCGCCATTAGGGCAGTGAAGGAGTCGATGTTGGGGCTCTCCAAAAGCCCTTCTACTTCCAACTTTCTCTCCTCTTCTATCTCTGCTCCCCTCGACTCCCCACCCTCCACTCCCCCTCCTCCCCTCTTGCGGTCCGCCCTCGGTTGGGTGCCAGAGGTGGAGGTCTAAAGCTCAGATGCTCGCAGACACCAGTAAAGAAGGCCGGTCGCCTTGGGAAAGCGGCCTTAAACCTGGCCTTTGAGTTACCTAAAGCAACAAGTCTAAGTTATCCAACATAAAACTCGTCTCGATTAATGTAAAGGGTCTTAATTCAATAAGAAAACGTAGGCTAGCACTACAAGAATTAAACAAACTCAAAGGGGATATCATCTTTCTACAAGAGACCCATTTTAACTCCATCTCTCCCCCAAACACGTTCAACAGAATATACCCTCAGGCATTTTACGCCTCATGCAGATCCAAAAAAAGAGGAGTGGCTACACTGTTTAGCCACAACACCCCATTTGTACTAGAGTCAACCATAGCAGATCCAGAGGGGAGATACCTAATCCTCTCGGGTTCTCTTTCAGGAACTCCAATAACGCTGGTAAACCTATATGTTCCCAACGAGGGCCAGATCTCCTTCCTCAGAGTCGGTGCTGGAGACCGTAAGTAAAACCAACAAAATACTATCTGACTAGCAGGAGACTTCAATATGATATTCTCTCCAGACTATGAGAGAGCCAGTGTTCAGGGCTCCTCCCCAACCAAATCTTCTCTCCGGGATGCTAAGAGTTTCAGAGATATTCTCAGAGATTTTTCTCTGTTTGATATTTGGAGATCTCAGCATCAGGGATAGAAGGACTACACGTTCTTCTCCACCCCTCATCAGTCCTACTCGAGCATTGACTATTTCCTAGGTACCAGAGATGTTCTCCAGGCGTCGCTCCAGTCAAATATTGGCTCAATCTCTTGGTCTGACCATGCCCCCATTGACATGTCGCTCTCTCTACCATTCACTAAGAACACCCGCTATCAGTGGAAACTAAACGATTCTTTTCTTAACTCCCCGGAAGTGGTAGATTTGATTTCCCTTAAAATTTCGGAGTACTTTGTTTTAAACAAGGGCTCAGTAAAATCTCCGGCTACGCTATGGGAAGCCCATAAGGCAACAATCCGAGGCTCCATCATTTCCATCTCGTTTATCAAAAGAAAAAAAAGGAAAAAATATACAAAGAAAAGTTGGAGAGGGTTCGACTGCTGGAGGCCGAACATAAAACAAAACCAACAAAACAAATATATAAAAAGCTTACAAAGGCAAGGATGGAATTAAAATCCATCCAACTAGAAGAAGTAGAGTGGGCACTGAAATGGACAAAGCAAAGATATTACAACAAGGGCAACAAGGCAGACCGGATCTTGGCCAATAAATTAAGAGGTCTAAGAGTTAAATCCCAAATTATCTCAATTCGAACTAAAACCGGCTCTAAAACATTCAAAGAAAACGAAATTGCCCAAGAATTCGCAGATTACTACACCAAACTATACAATCTGAACCCCTCCCAAAACACTGAGCCTGGGTTGACGGCTATCACAAAATATTTAGCAGAGTGTAGCCTACCGGCCCTCTCCGAAGAAACCGTCCTCAAACTAAGTGAAAAGATACAAGCCGATGAATTACTTGAAGTTTTAAAGCAGCTAAAAATAAACAAGACACCCGGCCCAGACGGCTTCTCCAATCTTTATTACAAAAAGTTTAAGGCGGTGCTGGTCCCACATCTATTAGAAGTTTTCAACTCCTTCTTGGAAGGGGAAGATGTCCCTCCCCCTATGTCCTCAGCGAACATGGCAATAATACACAAAGAGGGAAGAGACCCATTAAATTGTGGTAGCTACAGGCCGATCTCACTCCTAAATTCGGATTTAAAAATGTACAGCAAAATATTAGCGAATAGGCTAAACACAATATTGCCGAGCTTGATTTACAGAGACCAGGTGGGATTCATTTCGGGCAGACAAGCCTCGGATAACACCCGTAAAATTATAAACATCATCGACCATGTGCACCTCTCGAAAATAAAAGCTTTTATCTTGAGCCTAGATGTTGAAAAAGCTTTTGATAGAATTCGATGGGACTTCATAGATCAAACTATGATTAAATTCGGCTTTAGAGGACCCTTCCTTGAGGGGGTGGAGAGCCCTTTACCAAAACCCAACAGCATTAGTGAAACTCCCGGGCGGAGGCTCAAGCCCTGTAATAATAAGAAATGGTACGAGACAGGGATGCCCCTTGTCCCCACTCCTCTTTGCCTTAACAATCGAGCCCCTCGCGGCAATAATTCGAAAAGACTAAAATATAAAGGGTATCATTATACAGTAGGTCAAGAGGTATATAAGATATCGCTATTTGCGGACGATGTGATCTTATCCTTGACCTCCCCCATGACAACCCTCCTAAACCTCCAATCACAGCTAGAAAAATTTGGCCAGGTGTCAGGATACAAAATCAATAATGACAAATCTGAGGCCCTGAATCTCTCCCTGACACCGTCCAAAGTTAAATCACTACAAGCTATCTTTAGTTACAAATGGAGTTCCTCCTACATTAAGTATCTGGGAGTCAAAATTACAAATACCTATGGCACCCTATATAGACATAATTATCCCCCACTATTCGCAGAAATCAAAAAAGATCTCCAGAGCTGGAGTGAATACAATATATCATGGTTGGGCAGAGTCGCATCTGTAAAGATGAATATTCTTCCTAAACTATTGTATTTCTTCCAGACATTGCCAATCCTTGTCCCGGGGTCGGACCTCAAAAACATCCAAAATAGAATTTTCCAATTTATTTGGAATGACAAAAAGCCCAGAGTGGCAAGGTCGGTCATGGTGGCACCGAGGGAGTGTGGAGGCCTAGGAGTACCTGATATAACCAAGTATTACTTAGCAGCCCACCTGAAACAAGCAGTAGTCTGGAATAAAAATCCAGCGTCCTGCTGCTGGTTAGAGATTGAGTCCTCCTGCGTCTCTCCACTCGCCCTCCCGGCTCTGATGTGGTCGGGGGGGGGGGGGAGATAGTGTCGGGCAAGACGAGCCTGGGAGTGATGAGGTGCATGTGGAACATATGGTCAAAAGCAAAAATAAAATATAGCTTGACATCTTCCCCTTCAGAAGCGACACCACTATTCGGCAACCCGGACTTCCCCCCAGGTTGTGACCCTAAAGATTTTACACACTTTAAACAGGCCAACATAAGAAGAGCGTCTGATCTGATAGATAAAGGGAGGCTTTTGACTTTCCCCGAAATGCAAAAAAAAATACCCCAATGGGTTTTCCCCTGTTCAACTACCTCCCGATCAGGCACTTCTTATTAGCGGTCTCCCACAATTCCAAATTCGACAACCCGTCCAAGTTTGAGAAGATATGCGCTGTGGGGGCATATCAAGGGGGTTTGATCTCTGAGATATACGTGGGACTAGCACGCACCTCTGCTCCTGTCAACCATAGTTATATGCTCAAGTGGGCTGCAGACCTCGGTCTAGACATAGATAGAGATGACTGGGAGGACATCTGGGAAGCGGCAGCCAGAACCTCAATTTGCACTGCCATCAAGGAAAACATCTATAAAATCTTATTTCATTGGTACCTCACCCCGAGTAGGCTGAGCCAGGTCTTCCCTGGCCTGTCTGACCTCTGCTGGAGGGGGTGCGGCCAGCCGGGAGACCTGGTACATGTATGTTGGACGTGCCCCAGGATAAGACCGTTCTGGGGGATGATCCAGGCCATGGTGGAGGAGATAGTGGGAGAAGAGGTCCCGCTGGACCCAGTGTCTTTTCTGCTTGGAAAATCTATTGGAGATCTTCCTCACCAGATTAAAAAATTGGTGTCGCACATCTTGACAGCAGCGCGCTGCACAATTACCGCAAACTGGAAGAGGATCAAACCGCCTAACAAGCAGATGGTGCTCAGCAGAATCAGTGAAGTTAGACTAATGGAGCTGTTGTCGGCAAGGCTAAACCAAAAAGTCGACAAATTTAACAAAGTGTGGGAGGTATGGCCCTATAACTAAAACTCAATCCAACAAACTGGCCGTGGACTGGGCCCTGCCCTGGCTCTGGATCGGGGGTGGGGTTGTTGGAGGGGGAGGATTGCCGCCCCCCTCCTCTGCCTTTCTCCCTTCCTGCCCATTCCCCCTCCTCCCTTCCCCCCACTCTCTCTCCCCTTTTTTCGTCTTCTCTTTCTTTACCCTCTATCCTCCTTCTCTTAAAGCAAAGGGGAAATGAAATACTGTATATTTCAAAGAAAGTGCTCGATCTCCCGGCTGGGGGAGTGAGAGTGTCGAAAATGTGGACGCATGTCCTGGTTGGGTGGGCCACGTGCAGAGCCGTCGGCACATCCAGAACCCTAACTACAATGCCGGTTGGGGGATCGAGGTGCGGTTTCCTGTACGAGCCGCACTGAAACACCCCAGATATGATATGATGAAAATGCACTGTTTTGTACTCATTCCCTTATGAAAACCAATAAAAAATTTGAAACAAAAAATTGAATGTAGCAGTCGTGACTAGGGTTTCTAGCCGAAAAGAGGACCAGGAAGCCGGCGAGGATTTCCCGGTCAGGGTCAGGGTAAGCCTTCCGAAGCAGGCACCCTGCATCTATTTGAGACTAAATTTCAATCCCAGGCCCCCAGTAAGTGCGTATTTTACCTGTATCTTTGTATTTCATTGTGTGTATGCAGGTTTACCAGAATAAACAAAATTTTATTCCACTACCTTGTTTTGCCTATTGAATGATCCCGGTTAAAAGGTGTTAAAAGTCCTGATCTCCCATGACAACCTGCATAAACCATCTCAACCCAGACATATCTGAAGATGTACAACACAAAAGCAGGAACAGGCTCCAGACTCATCCTTTCATTTATCATTCCTGCGTTCACCTAGGAAAGGAAGTGGTGTTGTGTATGAGTAGAGGACACATGAAGAGCTAATGTTTGTCTTAGGAGCGATGTTGCTCTGATTTGTTTATATTTCTATTTACATATTGTTGTTTGTTCTTGTTAAACAAATCAGTTTTGTAAGAAGTAGCTGTGTTGAATGTTACTGCAGCAGAATAATAGTTTTGTTCTCCAATGCAACTATAACACACATCACTGCGAAATGCTCAAAGAACTAGATTGGTCATCACTAGAGACTAGGCGCAAAGTTCACCTTTCCTGTCTCACCCTCAAATACTTTCTGGGCAAGCTACCCAGCTACCTAAACAAGCTCCTCACCCCTACCACATGCAGCACCTATCACCTGAGATCAGACTCCAAAAGACTGTTCATGGTCCCAAGGCTCAACAAAGTATCCGGACGTTCCTCCTTCTCTTACCGTGCACCCCAAAACTGGAACAACCTACCAGAGACTCTCATATCCACCACCAGCTTAAGTTCTTTCAAATCTAAGGCTGTCTCACACTTTAATCTGGTCTGTAACTGTTTCATACGCTCATAATATACATTTTCTTTAACTGTGCACGCAATGTCATGTATATAATGTATACCCTGTTCATTTATGTAACTGTACTTGTAACCATGTATTATTTGTTTTACTCTGTGCCCAGGACATACTTGAAAACGAGCGGTAACTCTCAATGTATTACTTCCTGGTAAAATATTTTATAAAATAAAATAAATAAAGTGTTGTGAGTTAGACTGTCTGATTTTTGACCAAGCACATACTCCCCACGATACTTTGCACCTGTTTTCTATTTAGTATTCAAAATAGGCACAATATGAGCCTTGACTGAATTTACGTCTTTACTATGTATCTAACTCTGAAGATCAAATATTTCCAAATGAGCAGATTGACTATTTGTCTTTGTTATCACAGTACATTAAACGAGATCTCATAAATACAACAATAATTAGAACATTACCTTAATGGGTACAAACATTTTAATAAACATGGGAAGCCATTATTAGTATACTGAAAAAACAACAGAATAAATAATACTTTTGGGAGGTGCAGTATATTAATTACTGGAGTGTACTGTAACTACTACTAATTGCTATTGCAATAAATAATCTGGTAATTAAGGAAACAACATAAGTGAATAAAGTTAGAGGAAACAATCAGTTATGTGATATTTTATGAATGAAACATCTCAAGTGCAAAAGCAATTTTAACATTTCATCATTAGCAAGAAAATACGAGATTTGCATTGATGCATTTTCAAGGATAACAAAGTCTAACACCCCTCCCTATTGGATTTGCTACAGAGGGTTAAAGGAGGATATCATCAGCAGTTGCCCTTGAGATAGTCACCTGCCAATTACAAGGCAGGAACTTACAGTAGCTCTGCCAATTTGCTTACCCAGAGACAGGTGTGGGGGTGTGTGGGGAGGGGGGGAGGGGTTGGGGTGGAAGAGATGTCAGAAAAGAGCAGAGCAGGAGGATTCCAGGAGGAGTGAGAGACAAAGAGATGCTGAGAGTAGAGGTCCAGCTCATGACCTAAACCAGTGCATTTCAACATTTTTTTGGTTAAGGAACCCTAAGTAAAATTTTGAGGAACTCCCAACCATCTCTAATAACGTGTCTGAGATCAGATGCATTGTAAATTCTTCTGTATTTGATACAATTTTCTAATAAACAGGAAATTGCAAGGAATTCTTTAGGGATGCCCGGGGAACCCAAGCGTTCCTAGGCACCCTGGTTGAAAAACACTGACCTAAACAGTGAGTAATTAGAGTTAGACAAGAGTCACTGTTGTTGTTTTGTAGTACAGGGAAAGTGTTCCCAGGAAGCGAGGCCCTTTGGTAAGGGAGCTACCACAGGATATGCAGCAAGGCCCTTTGGTAAGGTAGCTATCCCAGTATATGTAGCAGGGCCCTTAGGTAATGGATCTACCACAGTGCAGAGAAGTGTCCAGGCAGTGGGGGCCCTTTTGGTAAGGGAGCTGCAGCCATATGTTAATTGTCCCTACAGTGAGGCCCTTGGAGTAGGGAGCTGAAGTAGAAGGGTAAGCATATATAGTGAGCAAAGACTACAGGAAGAGCTAAAGGAACACCATGACATCCAAGGAGGGCTGCGCTGTATACAGCCACAAGACTGACCTGATACTAGTCCTGTAGGGGTTATTGCCCTGATTATAATACGAGCCATGGTGCTGTGCAGTGAGCAGCAGGCCAAAGTGTTGGAGCATCAGGTTAACAAGAAATATCATCTCAGGTTGCCCAGGTGCAATAGCATTGAGCATAGAGGAAGACAGAGGACCCTCAGTCTGAACTCTGAAGAACCTGTTTGTAGAAAATTGGGTAGAGCTATACACTCTATATACTGTTCTATCTCCCTATAGTGACATCACTGGTCACAAGACATACAGTACTGCAAAGCGAAAATCCCTTCTACATAGTCATCCTACATCACATGATGGGGAGAGAAGAACCCTGAGTGAGCCTACACGGTTAACCCATTAAATGAGATAGTAGTCCCAAATAAAGCGGAGCCTGCCGTTCCCCATTGTTTTTTTCTAAATGGAGAGGAGGTGGAGTAGAAATGTTTCTACTGAACAATTATACAGTACGACATAAGATTAAAAAAAACAAAAAAAACAATGCTACATTCAATCTGACAAAAAATACATAGTTAAATACTTAACTGTTTGTCACCTCATAAGTAAGGGCTATTTAGTTAAACCCTTTGGCCAAAGCGTTATATGCCTGCAGCCACGTCACGGCATGACCACTATGCAGGTCCTAACACTACCTGTGAATAAGACCTGCATAGTGGTCATGCCGTGACGTGGCTGCAGGCTTGTAACGCTTTGGCGAAAGGGTTTAACTAAATTACCCTAACTTATGAGATGGCAAACAGTTATGTATTTAACTACAGTATATATTTTTTGTCATATTGGATGCAGCATTGGGTATTTTTGTTTTTTGTTGCATACATTTGGTCACACCCAGTACCACACATTTTGACACATATATATGATATTATGTGGTGGGTGTTGGGGGTAGAGCTTGCAGGGATTGTGTGTTGATTGAACAGAAAAATAAGTAGGTTTAAAAAATTACAAAAATTAGTGAACCAATATGTCTGGTCAAGATATATAGTTTTGTTAATTTTCTATTAAATAGGGAATGCTACTGTGACATTTATACCACATTTGGAATTTGTATTGGCCATATATTAGTTTTATTTCCCTTACTCTGTGTTTATTTAAAATATTGATGTGATATAGTTGTGAATATGTGTCAACATCTGTTTTATATTATGTTCACTTGTAATAAATAAATGCATATAACAAAATAGTAGTCCAAAAGGGAAGGCTACATTTTTATGGAAACATTTGGATGAACAGATGATAGAATAATCTGAAATTAGACAGAAAAGCATTAATTTTACATACACTGCAGACGTTAAAAAAGTGAGGTTGGTAATGTAAACCAGTACTTCTCTATTAAGGCACAAATATCAGATTGAAATGAAAGTAACAAGACCAGAAAATCTGTTGTTAAATATGCTAAAATAGAGGATTATTGCAAGCCCACATCTGGCAAATGTAAATTAAACTGTATTCTATGTACTGTACTGTAGTTCAATTCTAATTAAACTATGTATTTAGTTTCAGTATACTTTAGTATATTTGATGTATTTGTCAGATATGTCTCAATGGAAATATTTGATATATTTGAAATGGCCTTGTAAAAGTTTTCCATGCAACCTCATTTGAACATGTCACTATCTTAGAACTCAAATAAAATTGGTTAAGAATATTTTACAACTCAATTGAACCTTGCCATTAAACTCTGATATTGTCAAAGCAAAATTGGGCGCAAACAGCATCCAATTTGATGAGATAAAAATCTGGTGTTTTTGCTGTATTAAGAATTTCCGATACATAACATTTGTGAGGTTTTAAATCTCAATAGAATGCAGTTTTCTCCTGAGTTGCTGCAATAATGTGTGTAAACTGATGTAAATCTCACCCGTACCTAGTTCATGTCATAGAGACTAGTCAGTGCCATGCAATATCTTACAAGCCGCTATGGCACACAAAAGGGTAAAACCACCCAACTCCGCCTGGGGACCTGAACTCACACCTGGAACACCTAACTCTATCACCCACCCCCACCAACCCCAACACACCTAACCCCCCTCAATCGAACAGCTGCAATAACAACAGTTAACATTGTTTTTTTCTCACTCATAACTACTATTCAAATTAATACTGGAGAGAAAGACTACTGTACATGAGACTGAGTAAGAGACTAATGGTGGTGGGGGGTGGTGGGGGGGCATGTCTGGTACAGAGGGAAAAGACCAAGGCTGGTTCTATAGTGCGGGCGAGCGCGCGGCAGTTTTAGTTTGCTGAGGTTAATCAGCCATTCTATAATGGTGGGAGAGTGGATCCGGCCGACAGGGGGGAAGATGAGTAAAAGAATGAATTTGCGCTGCTACCGCCGCTGAAAATGTAAGTATATGTATGTACAAAGGTATTTAAAAAATTATTAAAGAATTTATTTATTTATTTATTTGAAAACTTATTTAAACACACACATACACACACACATACACACACACACACACACACACACATACACACACACATACACACACAGTCATACACTCACGCACAGTATACACACAAAACGTGTGCGGCACATGCACGCGCCTTCACACAGGCACGCGCGCGCACTGCCGCACACAGTACAGTATGTAACAGCCTTACGAAGAGACTGAAAGTTTGGTCTGAATGGGAAAAAAAGGAGTAAATCAGGGGGAGAGTAGAGGGAAGCCTATGTGTCCCCATGAAAGTAAAATAAATATATATTAAATACCTTTCAAGAAAGTGAATGAGAAATACCTTTTCTTTATCTAATAAGTATTCTTCCTCTGTATCCCTCAGACATGCTACTGACATCAACATTTCAAATGGTAGAATTTATGAACTTTATTCTATAAAGTGCGGTAGTGCTACTGCTCTGTAAGCCCCATTGAAATTGCTCTTTACAAAATAAGGCTCTATGATACTGGTTAATTCTGACTCCATTTACAGTACATATGATTAATCACTAACCATCCTCAAATTAAATTCACAGGGGTTTATTTGTTAAACTGTGATAATGGCATTTCCATTTGAACATTTTATACATATTTTTAATTTGCATATTTCCCAGATTAGGGTTAATTAAGCAAATGAGCCTACTCTCTCTCCTCTTCAGCAAAAGCTCACATTCACATACCTTGGGGAGATGAACTTTTTAGGCAAGATTGCAACAAATTGGCACTAATCAGGCAAAAGTACATACCGATGAGATGTCAAATTGTGCAGTTTTTCTTCATAATTCTTAATCAATATGGAAAAAAGCACAAGATTTTTATAATGTCAAATAGTATTTCTTTTTCGAACAATTTTACATTGACAATATCACAGTTTATTTAAGTAGGCCTCACAGTGTTTTTTTTTTTTAACTTATGGGGACTGGTATCCCAATGCATAGCGCTTATGTATAATGTACCTTATTCATTGCTCTCTTTTCTTTCTTACCTTCTCCTGCTTGGTCACCATTCATACAAACTCTTATTAGTAATACTATTATTATTGTTTTCATTATTATTATTATTGTACTTATTAATAAAAACATTAGCAGAACTTCTAATAAATTGATGGGATCCTCATCAAATGTTGCATTTTTTTCAATAGTCCTTGCAAATTTTTATAGTATGAATCTGCATTAATATTGCTGTTCTTTTGTAAGAATGACAATTTATGGGAGTTTGAATAATTTTCTTGCACTTGAGCAAATTGAACGTTATTCCATACAAGGCTCTTCTGTGATCTTCATAATGCTTTCCAGAAGAAACTAGCATGAGTTGGCATTACAAGTAGTGTAGTGCTGCCACATTATTCACATACTATTGATTAGTAGTCACCATATGAATATGATTGCCTCAATAAAAAGGTAATTACAATGTTACAAGCCACCTACATTTGTAACTGCTGGTACAAAATCATGAGCTGTTGAAGGAAACGATACACATTTTTTGTCTTAATAAATATGGATGTTGATTTGCCGTGATGTAATCACAAAAATGTTCACATGATATCACTGACCTCCACTAAGTAAACACTAGGGAAGCGTTTACCAACATTCTAGTAAATTGAGCATAGTACAGTATTGAACTAATTAGCCATTAATTACTTTGTTACATATTAAATAGTTGTAAAAGTAAAACAGTAAATAGTAAAACAGCTTTAATTATTGGCACTTGAAGATATTAAGCGGTACAAAGACAGAAGTTACCTTGAAGCTTAGCAGCGCTAATCAAAGACAGCTGTATCTATAACTAAGTTATGCTATCACATTCCTTGAATCTGATTTGAACAAGTTGAGTTGTTATAAATTAATGGATTTTCTTACCGCTGTATCTCTGATATTTTACAAGTCTAAGACAAATTGCCAAAATAAAAGCTATGTATCGGGCTTCAATTACAAAATTGGGATACAGATATACAAGGTCACGTCACATGAACTGTGCAACCAAAGCTGTTAAGGTCCAAAGTAGAAAAAACGTGCGAGTGATAGTGGACCAAAAAATAGCATTTTAACAGGAACATTTCTGGATTTAAATAGTGAGACTAAATTACAGTATGTATCAGGGCAAAATAAAAATGTGCATGATGTGTTGCTGTGAAAGCTGAGAGACCTACAGTAGGTCTTTATTTAATAAGTTCTAAAGCAGACGATCACATCACAATTGTATGAAAACTGGCGGATATACAATAAAACACTAGTACATATTATAATGGAGTGTATTAAATTACACGTCTATCAAGTGATTATTTATTTCCTAACTTTTCCTAAAGCCACTCACCATTTTGCTATCTGGTGAGCATTCTTTAGGATGCTGTCTGAAAATGCCTGTAACAGGGGATTTGTCCCTGTTCAAAAAGGTGCCTCTAATCCAGCAGTGTGGTGGTTAACTGCTGGTAGTCAATTAACCAACACCACCTGGCTGATTAGAGGTTGGTTAGAAAAGCCTGCCTTTGAGACAGGAAGAGAGATTCCACAACTGGGCTGACCACGGAAACAGACAGAGCAGAGGTTCCTGAGTCTCACAGATGAGACTGATAGAGGGATCACAGATATCTGGAGCTCAGAAGACTTCTACACCTGAATGCTGAGATAACCCGAGGAAAAGGCAGCAACCCAGGAAAGAGAGAAGCCTCCCCCCTACAACCAAGAGACAGATAAGACTTTTCTTATAAGACCGATTATCTATGTCTGTCTATATATATCTAAATGTCTCTATGATTTGGGCTGGTGAATCGCTGGACTACAAGTGTAAATATACTTCAACGTGGAGCAGATTTTGTTTGTGGATTTTCATGTTTGCTTTGTTTAAAGCAACAGGCGCAATAAAGCCTTATTTAATTTCACCTTAAAACCAGTCTCCATTGCGTACCTCTGCACACATCTCTTAGGCCTCGTTCAGGGTGCCAGCTGCAGGACTCGGAGGGAGGGCGGAGGGCGGCAGTGCTGCAGTTTGCTGGGCGATCTGTGTTTATCCCCCAGCAGACTTTTCAGCGTTGGGGAGGGGGCAGGGTTACACACAGCAGGGACAAAAGAAACAGCGCAAAAAACCTCATAGTATAGTATATAAAATTATATTGTGGTAAAACAGGTGAGTATTGCACGTACATCAAATTCAATAGTTACTAGCAGTACATGTTTTGGACATGTTACCAGTCAGCAACAGATGGTGGGTAAAGATCACCGGATGGCTCCCCTTCTCCTCTCCCGTTTCGTTCAGGATGCCGTGATACAGGGCAGCAGCCCCTCAGCATGAATACAGCAGTCCGATGGAATATAGCTGTCTCTCCACGTGTAAACCGTGGCTGTTTGCGGTAGGAGCAGGCTCTCAGTCACTGGCTTCAGGCTTGCGTCTGCACGTGTGGCGTCTGCTTGCAGCGCGCTTCGGATGACGTCATCAAGCGGCGCCGATCACTCTGCAGTCTCAACCAGCCACAGTAGTTAAATGGCATAGATTGCAGTAACGGGGATGGGGCCAGGTGACAGAAATAGGGTACTGGCACACTGCGAGTAGTATCAGAATGCGCCCTCTTATCCAACGCGTTTCGTACTTCAAAGGTACTTCGTCAGGGATCTGACGTTGGATAAGAGGGCGCATTCTGATACTACTCGCAGTGTGCCAGTACCCTATTTCTGTCACCTGGCCCCATCCCCGTTACTGCAATCTATGCCATTTAACTACTGTGGCTGGTTGAGACTGCAGAGTGATCGGCGCCGCTTGATGACGTCATCCGAAGCGCGCTGCAAGCAGACGCCACACGTGCAGACGCAAGCCTGAAGCCAGTGACTGAGAGCCTGCTCCTACCGCAAACAGCCACGGTTTACACGTGGAGAGACAGCTATATTCCATCGGACTGCTGTATTCATGCTGAGGGGCTGCTGCCCTGTATCACGGCATCCTGAACGAAACGGGAGAGGAGAAGGGGAGCCATCCGGTGATCTTTACCCACCATCTGTTGCTGACTGGTAACATGTCCAAAACATGTACTGCTAGTAACTATTGAATTTGATGTACGTGCAATACTCACCTGTTTTACCACAATATAATTTTATATACTATACTATGAGGTTTTTTGCGCTGTTTCTTTTGTCTTTGTATCTATAGCTCTGGTCTGTGGAGCCATTCCTTGAATATAGCAGCATATCCTCACCAATTAAGTAACAGGTTTTTATTATATTAATATCACATTAATCTCACATTATAACACTAATCACGATTATCAGAGCGCAGTTCACCCTTTGTTCTTACACACAGCAGGGTAAGTATCCAAGTTGCAGTCATGAAATCATTCTGAAGAATGATTTCATTGGCTGCCTGGGTCCCTGTGACGCTGCTGCAGCTCCAAAAAACGAAATTTTCGTTTATTGAAACTGTAGTCAGCTTCAACTCGTGGCTTCGGAGACAGGGCGGTTGCTACCCTGACAACCAGAATTCAAATTGAATACTTTGTTTCTCACGGCAGCACGCACGGCAGCACGCCCTCCCTCCGAAGCCAGCACCCTGAACGAGGCCTTACATATGGTATCAGAAGTTGGGATGAGAGGTGGCCCTTAAAGTTAAAAGGGGCCCCGGAGATTGCCTGTTAAATTGTTTGTGCTTTTTGCCTGCATACAGTCTTACAAACAGCCTGAGCAACAAAAACAAAGATTCACCTGCAGCAGAGACCAGAATTAAAGGGATACACATCCAGGCAGGAAATCTACACTGCACTGAAGAAAGCCACAAAACCACGGATGGACTCTTTTCCCCAATCCCAAGAGGAGAGAGAGAGACTGCTGAAGCAGGTAAACCTTACTTGCCTATCACAATAAAGTGTAATATGGTCATTAAAATAATTTGTTTTTGCTGAAGCAGGGAAATTTTCAGCAAGCAAGTGCTTAGTGTAAAATTGCCCCGCAGGGTAAAAAGGGATTGCTGAACTGTGTAAAGGGTAACCCAAAGCCAATTGCTGAGTGTTAAGTCGCCCTGCCGGAAGTGAAAGAAAGTTAAAAAAAAAAAGAGAATATTTTTTTTTCTGCAAATAAAGTCTGTCTATGTATCTTGGGAGTACAACATGCACCCAAAGTGTGAAAAGTGAATGCCATAATACCCAAAGATGAGACTGAAAATTACTGAACTCAAGCAGAAAACCAAATTCTTTTGCTGAAGCGGAGGGATTGCACATAACCAGTAAATGGTGTAAAGCAATACGCTGTGGACCCAAGGAAGGTACAGAAGTTTTACTTAGCAACCGCACATCCAGTATCATTAATGAGAAATAATATGTGCCCAGTACTGCTGATGTTGTAAAACATACCAAAGTAAAGAAAAAGTCTACAGAGATGCCCGTGAGAGCTGCGACCTCAAGCAAAATAGGCCCACCTGTAAGACTACCACAATTTGGGGTTCTAGCAAATACAGTGGCAACAGTTGCAATAGCGCCTCCTGAGGTCAGGAAGAAAAATACACCTGATAGCCCCAAAATGGAGGACAAGATGCGGCGTTCCTGTAATGAACCCTACCCCACGGAAGAGTGGCCCTTCCAGTCCGATAAGGAGGAAGACATCTCTTACGGGGAACCCGAACCGAATCACACCCACAAAACACCCCAAGAATGGTAGGGGTGCCTGAACTCGGTACAAACTGAAAAGACCGCTCTCTATGATGACGAAAGTGATTGGCAGGAGGAAAAGCGGGAACAGCAGATCACTGAATATTTACGCCACCTAACGCAACTGCAAGGAAAACATGGCGGATACAGTGAAGCTGCTGAAGTTTCAAATAAAGACGGAGACCCCAGTATCCCAGATGGGACGGAGTCGTCAAAAACAAAAAGGCGGAAAAAGAAAAAAGGGTCTTCACTTACCGTGGAAGGAACAGACACATCTGCAGATCCCGCGGAAGAAAAGGGGGTCCGAACCGCCCTACAGCCTACAGAAAATGGAGAATTCGTCCCGCGGATGACCGAAAATCCAGAGGGCCCAAGGCAGAAGTCGTGTACCCCAAAGAAGTGTCAGTCCGGTGCTAGTAGTGAGAAACCCTCAACCAACCATACCAGGTAAGCGGAGCTGGAACCAATGAGTGACGATCCCTTGACCAGCCCTCAAGATGCCCTGAAAATTGCCAGGCGTGACTGTGATCTGCTCCGGGAACAATTGAAACTGAAGAAAGATGATTGCGCAGAGCTACTGAAAAATAACATGAAGACTGTGAACACGAAGACTGTGCTCACGATGTACTCTTTGGCCAGGACAGAATTGGACGATCTCAAGACTGAGCTAGATGCTGCAAACACTACTAATACCACCATGGTGGAAAAGCAGAGCCAATCTGATAAAATGATGGCTAAGCTGAAGCAGAAGTATGAGGAGGCACTGAAGGAGATTACAGTCTTTCACCAAGAGGTTCACACACTTCGCGTACAACTGAATGCCTCACAACAGGAGGTCAACAGTGTCCGGACAGAGGTGGGCATATCCCAGAAGGTGGTTCATACACTCCGCACAGCACTGGATGCCTCACACCACGAGATCGGCACCTACCGCACAAAACTGGAAGTCTCCAAAAAGGAACTTCACAGTCTCGCTGAGGAGCTGGACAATTCTAAAGAAACTATTGTCAATCTTAATACAGATCTCAAAGTCTCTCAGAAGGAGCTTCAGACCCTCAACCTAAAGAAGGAAATCTCACGCCAGGAGACAGTCAGTCTCCAAGCAGAGGTGCAAAAATGGAAGGCGGACTACAAGGAGGCCCTGAATAGTACAGAGACTGAAAAAAGAGAAAATTTAAGATTAAAAAAAGAAAATTCTGAGTTGACAGACCACGGCAATGAAAAGAATGAAAAGCTGCACGAGCTTGAGAAAATAAAGAAGCGGTTGGAAGATGAAAAGCTTGAAGCAGAGCACCGACTGCAGAACCAACTGCAAGGTCTGCATACACACCTCCAGAATGCCAAGGAGAAGCAACGAACTCTGCAGGAAGAAAATCTGCAGGCTGCTAATGACATACAAGTTCTGCAGGAACGTCTGATTACCCAGTGTGTCCTCGCAAAGCAGCATGATAAACTGAAGGCTACCCTGACCATCACCAAAGCATCGCTAGAGGCTAAGCTTAGAGGCCAGGTGACTCGGTACAAGAGGGAGCACAAAAAGGTCCAGAAACTGAGACGAGAATTGGCGGCCGAAGCGAAGAAGTTCACAGTGCTCCACAAAATAATGAATGATAGGTGGAAGCAAGCTCAGAGAAAGCACAGGGAAGAAATAAAGACCCTGAAAGGAGAATGGCAGTAACTTACAGATGCCTCCAATACGGAAAAAGGTATTGGCTCTGCCAAAGCATCGGTATCCCACAGTAACTAATGCCCGTGAGGACAAGGGTACAGTGAGAGCTGGGGACACCACTCACCTTCAAAACAAGATTACGAAGTTTGAGCCACCTAAGAAAGCACTAGCCAAACCTGGAGCTGCCCAACAGGGTAGAAGTAGGAGTGCAGAATCAAAGCCAGAAGAATCCTTAGCTGAGGAAGCTGAAAAGATAGGACGTTCTCTGGAAATGGAGCTGGAATCGCAACTCAATCCCAAAGAAGCTGAACTGGCAACTAAATTGAATGGGAAAAGTGCAGGAAGACAGCTTCAAGAACTGAGGGCTCAGGGGGCTGTTCTTGGGCGCTCTTGTGATACCATGAAGTGGACATTTGGTGCTAAAGTGGAGTACATGGGAAAGATGGCGAAGAAAGCGATTTGCATAAATGCTCTGCGACTCTCGCCATACAGTCTGCCTATAAAAAGAGGAGCGCCCGACACAGGGGAAAGCTCATGACCACGTGGTCAGTAGAAAGACTGGACTTGGAAAAAGTTCTCCTTGAGCGACTGAGGACTGCTGATCTCAAGCACCTTCTAGAGGGGACACTACTAAACTGGAGGAAGGGCTCCAATCCCAGCGGGACTGAGGGTTCTCCTCCACCATCCACTCTCATTCAAGTCACTGAGATATCTCGAATGAGAGTGGAAGGATGGGCTTTGGCCGTGGCAAGCCCGAGCTTCCCACAAAAAGGGGAGGTATGTAACAGGGGATTTGTCCCTGTTCAAAAATGTGCCTCTAATCCAGCAGTGTGGTGGTTAACTGCTGGTAGTCAATTAACCAACACCACCTGGCTGATTAGAGGTTGGTTAGAAAAGCCTGCCTTTGAGAAAGGAAGAGAGATTCCTTAGTCCACAACTGGGCTGACCAAGTAAACAAACAGAGCAGAGGTTCCTAAGTCTCACAGATGAGACTGATAGAGGGATCACAGATGTCTGAAGCTCAAAAGACTTCTACACCTGAATGCTGAGATAACCCGAGGAAAAGGCAGCAACCCAGGAAAGAGAGAAGCCTTTCCCCTACAACCAAGAGACAGATAAGTCTTTTCTTATAAGACTGATTATCTATGTATGTCTATATATATCTAAATGTCTCTATGATTTGGGCTGGTGAATCGCTGGACTACAAGTGTAAATATACTCCAACGTGGAGCAGATTTTGTTTGTGGATTTTCACGTTTGCTTTGTTTAAAGCAACAGGCGCAATAAAGCCTTATTTAATTTCACCTTAAAACCAGTCTCCATTGCATACCTCTGCACACATCTCTTACAATGCCCTTGTGCTTTTACATTGTCTAAATGCTAGTTTGAATAATTCTCCCTCTGTACTAACATCTGAATCTCAACCCCCCACTTCCTCTCTACCTAATCTGATGCCTGATATATTCTGGTATATTCCTAAAGTATGGGGATGCTGACTCTTCAATGCCATACATGTTTATTGTTTGTCTTTCCGTGTCTAAATGCCCCTTGAAAACCCTATTTGAAATTTGCTCCATTATTTTTTTGACAGAAACGTTTACACATTATAAGGAAAGGAAGGTGGGTCCTTTCTTCCATGTACTAACAAAGGAGGGACCTGTATGTAGAGATGGGATTTCTTTTTTTTTTTGTTAATTCAGATCCGCCTCGAATCCGGCAGTTCCTTTGATCCGTAAATTTCTGCAAATCACTCTCCAAAAGTGAAATCCGCAATTGCGGATTTTTTTTTGAGAAGCAATGAAAAATCCATTCTGGGACAGATTTTTCACATTCCGTAAACGGATTCTGAATCCATAGTCTACAGATATATGAGAAACACATATGCCTCTGATAAAATAGGAGCCCACCAAAGCGATACGCTAATGCCTATGCAAAGTATATTTAAATGAATCCTATCCCACATTTCCTAAAAGGATTTTCATACCAAATATATAGAGTTGATAATAAGCCTAAGGCACCAACCTAATGACTGGAATAGTGTCAGACCCAACAGGAATAGAGCCAAAAACCACCACTTTTCTAGGCCACAGCAGTAGCAGCAGCAGCTAAACCAGCTGATGGGTATGATCACTGTCACATCCTAGTTTTGAGCTGCTCCCTGCTAACACATGTATTAGCGTATCACAGGTATCTCAGGTGTGCTCTTTTTCATCATGTGTATTCTGACCCACCTTATAATATCAAGTAAAGATGCTGTTTATTTATTTATATACATTTTTATTGTACTACCTTGCACACTTGATCCAGCAGTGATGGTTAACCCCTGAAAATTTGCATAGACACACCAGGCTAGATGCATTACCATTGATTGCACTAGCTATTTAAAGATAGTGATTAGAATGACACTCCACACTCCTGACGAAGCCGACGCTATCACGCGGGATAGCTTTCTGCCACACGGAGCGCTTTGGAGAGGAGCCGCAGGCTGCCGGGTTGCCACCGGAGTGAAACCGGATCTGACCCCAGACTCGCGGAGACGCGACAGAGCAGGGGCAGGAGACAGAGATCTATCGGTGGCTGTGGGACGGTGAGCTGGTGTGCTGAGAGGTCTCTCCTGTACACTACTGTAGTGTGACATGTCCGTTTTTAATTTATATATTTTAAGTGCACAATTTTTGCATTTAGATTAAACTTTTAAACCTGGTTGATCTGTGATATGTAGCTTTTCCTCTCTCTCTGCATTGGGGCCATAGTACTGGGGCTGCTTTTCCTCTGATGACGTTGAGCTGACACACATCTACCCTGGATAGACTGCCAAAGCCTTTACTACACATTGCTGTTGAAATTCTTAAATTTTGTAAGTAGGCCATCTATATGAGCCAAGATTGGAGCTGACACTTGTTCACTCTGCATTACTCCTGCACTTAGATTCTCTGTTTTTTTTTTTCCTCTATGCAACTTAGATTCTCTGTGTTTTTGTTTTTGTTTTCCTCTATGCTCCCCTGGAATCTGTGAATCGGTTGCAGAAGATTGTATTATTGTATTTTCAGAAGGTCTTTGTGCATAATCTCTCAACTGTCATTTACTGTAATTTTATTTAAAAAAAGGTCATTTTAAAAATACTTTATAGTCATCTGAAGGCTTTAGGGGAAAAAGTGGTGGTTTACATTTAAATATATGGGATATTATATCATACGAAAGAAAGGGGAATAAGGTATGGGTTACATTACCTTTAGGTTTGAATACACACTAGCACACGAGCACCGCCTATCATTACTGCGCAGTATGGCAACCAATGCTAAAACTCATTTTTTTTTCGGTCGTGACGCACCCGCGAGTCACCTGCAACCAGCCGAAAAAATATCGGGAAATCATATGTAATCCTTGAGAACCCGGCGAATGTAAATTATGCTATATTTGGACTGTACTTATCCTTATTGTAGTTCATAGAGGAAGGAATTTATGATGTAATGACAATAAATCAATACGTATTATATTTGTAGCCATGCGTAAAATTGGTGTACATATCTCTTTCTCATGCTGGCAGTAAACCTGGTAAGTATGCAGGATTGCCAGTAACAATCATGGAGGTTTGCCCTTAAACCCTGTTGAGGTGTCATATGTCCCAAAGTAAGTGACAACATGCTGTGTGTCCACGATTAGTGACACAGAGGGTGTCTGTTTTCTGGAGGTGATATAAGACACAGAACTGCCTAAAGTTAGCAGTTCAGTTCAGTTTGTGTTTTGACTCTGTTCAGGAGAGTCATGTGGAGGTCTGCAACAGTGTTGCAGTGTGTGATGCAATAGCTGTGAGTCTGTGCAGCTCAAGAGAGATAAGCTGGTGAATCTCCCTGAGGGGAGAGGTGGAAAGCAACTCCATTAGGAGGAGAAGGAACCTTCCTATTGGAGTGCAGCAGAGAGATGAGCAGCTGGACTGACCACTATGAGGGGCAGCCTGCCCATAAAAATGTCAATAAAGATGCCCAAGTTCAACAAACCCTTTCTGTGTGGGAGTGAAGTTCTTGCACTGGAGGAGGCACCACAGAGGAGGTCCTCATCAGACCCATCTTCCTGCGGACGCAGAGATCCTGATGAAGTGGAGGCTCTGCACTGGATATAGGTAGGATTCAAAGCACACTACCTCAGCGCCTGTCTTGCTGATATCCCCACTAACATCATGCGGGAGACTCAGGAGTCCTGTAGCCAACAGGTGCACCACCAGACACAACCATGTAATGGGGACCGGTTAGACCACAGGGGCCAATCTGAGATTGGGTGGGTCAAGGGGGGTCCAGAAAAAATGTTACATATTATTCACATATACATTTTTTGTAGTCAAAATAAGTATTTATTTTACATTCTGCATGTTCTAAGCTGTTTTTCCACCACCTGCATTAATTATAAACATTGTAAAAAGGTAGACTTTAAGAAAAATAACATTCTGGTAATGATAAAGACCTAACCAATTTTGCATTTAAATGGGAAACCACCCCCAATTTTGACAGCTGAGTGGGAGTAATTATATAGAAAATTGTTGTTAAACGAGTAATCTAGCTATAATGCCCAAAGCATAATCTGAAAAAGATCTTCTCAAATCTTATAATGTTACTGTTCCTTTTGAAAAAAAAAAAAAAAACAGCATCAGATGACAATAATTTAATTCCCTACAGGCACAACACATTAGATATAAAGCGGTGTCTACACATATCCAGTGTACTTGGCAGAAAGCTTACTGCGTGTGCTCTTGGGCAAAAGTAGCAAATTGCCATAAAAATAATTTCTCTGGAGGAAAGCAAATTCCATAAAACATTCTTCAAAGTGTATTGTATTAAAATATGTGCATTCTTAAGGTATTCCTCATAATTTTTCTAGGGTGGTGTGAGGAGATCCCCCCAGCACTTAACTGCACTATTCTCAGCTCCAGAAACCATCTAGAAAAATGATGTATTTACTGCTTATTTTCCCTTTTTGGAAATCAATAATGCTGCCGCTCAGCCTCACTCACTCAAGCCATGACATTGTCGCTTTCTCTTGGATGACCCTGGCAGCCATTTAAATTTGTTGCTTCATTTTACCTGCAAACACAGCGCTACATTTTGGAGACTGCCATTTAAATTGCAATTGAGTCTTGGCATGCGTGTTACATGTTTAACCTCTTCTAATTCATTGTACTTCACCTTCATGGCATGACCTTTTATTTTTATTTTCATGACAACAAGCAGTGGTACCTTTTATGTATTTATGGTTATTTTTCTGTAATAGTCTAGGTTGAAAGGTATTTACTTTAGGAACTTTGTTGTATATTACTGCACCCCATAGACAGCAAGATATAAATCTGTATGATTTAAAATAATATAATAAGATATGTAGCGCACTTTCCCCCACCCCCTGGGAGATGTGTGGCTACGGTGTATATGGTGCGGTGCAATACCTGTGGCTCACAGGAAACCTGAGCCTCCGCTGCTGGGAACCTAGGTGTACCTGAGTTGGTGATCGGTAGCGCCTCCACCTGTACAGGATTCCGCTGTGTGGAATTACCCCGTTACAGGACACATAAACAATACACAATGGTATAATTAGAACAAGTTTACTGATGGCATAAGAATGATTATAAACCACATGCAATAGTGCCATAACTGTAACACTGGCCTTGCAGGGCCGAAACCCCTCACCGTGCATCCCCAATACCGTGTCCATACCCCGGTGGGGTTTACCCCAATATAATGAGGTGCTCCTGGCACTGAACCGTCCCAGTGTCCCCCAAAGAGCTAACCCACTCAAATGTTTGAGACAGCGCTGCCCCACTAAAGTGTTGAGTTGGTGCACTCGTGAGTTGGGTACCTGCTGGGTGCTCCCACACCTGGGCGCGCAGATCGTAACGATGGAATCCACGGATCTGGAGTGAGGAACCGCTACGCCTCTGCCTCTACGTTGGGTGGTGTCCCACCTGGACGGTGTCACCATGAAGAATGTCATTTGCTGTAGGTCGTGGTCTGGTCCCAGACCACCTAACACCAGGGCGCAGCCGCATCCTGTCTGTGTCCCTATCTCTGGTGCTACAAGGGCAGTGTCCCTAATGACTGGGCCTGTCCCTGCAGCAACCACAAGCTGAAAGGGGAGTCAGGGCCTAGCTGGGGCCTAAAAGGGGTTATCTGGCCTAGTGCAGCTGCCACTGACACCTACACACATAACCTACCCCTTCCTTGTCCCAGCTCCGACTGCTGGCGTGGTCTCAGCGTGCAAAATGTATCTAATGGAAGCAGGGAGAATGCTACAGCCCTATTGGCTGGTTTTTGCCATGTGTCTTAAAGCCTCTATGCATCATGGGGCTTTTTGGGTGTAATGGCCGCCGCTTGTGCTATACTGCGCATGCACGACCGCACACAAAATGGTGGCGCCCTGCTAAGGGAGTCGCCGGCAGTCCGATCGCAAGCTCCAATTGCCCGCAGACCTCCTCGCTCACTCCCCATCCTCCACTGGGAGGCCACTGCCGCAGCAGAAGGTAAAGGGAGGAAGGGGAACTGGGTCACAATCTCCCCCTGGTGAAAAGACCACCGTCCCTGCTTGGGAACAGCGTAACACATAACTGTACACACAATGAGTTATATAATAAAAATACGGTACAGGTATATAACTTAACACATTGCAATGCTCTACATTAAATTTTACATTTGAGTGAACATTACAATAATTGAGTGTATTTTACTCTGAGACACTGCTGAGCCTCATAGTGGGGTGCCCCAAATGAATAGTAGACTACCTGGTTGGGAGGGTACCTCATTCTGTGGCTTTAGCGAAGCTCTTGTTCTACTCCCTCTGGGGAGTAATGTACATAATCCTGAGGCTCATCCTCTTCCTATTGAGGGTATAAATGTCTCTGAAAAGTCTCTTTGAGGCGTGAAGCATGGGCTTCTAGGATCTAGAGGTTGGCTCGTTGGAGCCGCCCTAGTATGCGTTGTTCGTCAGGGTCCTTTACCCATAGCTCCTCCGGGAGGTGCCTTATGACTTTGAGGTCCCCTTTGAGAGGGTGCCTCCATAGGATCTTCTACTGTGTGGTGGATGGTTTCTTTGCTAGCTTCCACTTGTTCCGGTTCACTGTAGAATGGTGTAGTCGGTATCTCTGTCTCGCTGTCTCCCACTCGCGGGATAGGGAGAAGATGTTTACGGTGCCAGACTTCAACATCCCCATCTTTTATGCGGTAGACGGGAGGCCCAGCACCTGTGATTCAACTTCAGAGACCCAATCGCGCCAGCGTTCGGCCAGCTTGTGTTTGCCGGGGATTCCTAGATTGCGGAGGACAACGGTGTCTCCAGGACGGATCTCCCGATGATGGACCTTATGGTCGTAGCGCCTTTTGTTATTGGCATTCAGATGGGCGGAAGCTTTCTCTGCTAGCTGGTAGGCTTGTTTCAGGCTTTCTTGGAGCCGCTATACATATCTGAAGTGCGTCATGTTGGGTACCCCGTCAGATGTATATCCACAGGAAGCCATGCTTCTCGCCCAAACGTTAAGTAAGGAGTAAACCCCGTAGATTTGTGATGGGTGCAATTATCGGCGTGCACCAGAGACTCCACATGCGTACTCCACTCTCTTTTCTGAGACCCTTTTAGAGTGCCAAGCATGTCCAGGAGGGTCCGGTTGAACGTTTCCAGCAGAGCATCTCCCGCCGGGTGGTAAGGGGTAGTTTGGGACTTGGTGATATTTAACAGGCTAAGTAACTCCTTGATGAGGGTACTTTCAAAGTCCTGGCCTTGATCCGAATGCAGACGATTGGGCAGCCCGTAATGGATAAAGTACCTTTCAAATCGTATTTTGGCCACCGTGATGGCCTTTTGGCCCTGAGTCCTGCTTTGTGCTCGATGATGGTATAAAGGGATACCACATCACATGTTACCCAGATGAGATTGGTATCCCAAGTGAGTTCTTTGATAATATTCAGCACATGAGTGGTATCCCTAAGATAGGAACGGATCTTTACTACATATCTCTGTAAGATGTAATCAAGAAACTGTGATAAGTTGGATGTGAGGGAACCGATCCCCGAAATGATCAGTCTCCCCGGAGGTTTGATGGGGTCTTTATGGACCTTGGGGATGAAATAGAATACTGGTATTCTAGGTTCTTCTACTAATATGAAGTCTAACTCCTTTTTAGTGATTACTTCATCCTCCAAGCCCCTATTGGCCATCAATACTAGTTCATTTTTGACTGTTCTGTTGGATTCTTACTTAGTTTACTATAAGTGGCGACATCACTGAGAATTCTATGAGACTCTTCTTTATAGTAACTGGTGTCCATAATGACTAGTCCTCCCCCCTTATCAGCTGCTTTGATTACAATTGCCTTATTATCTGATAGAGTGCGAACGGCTTCTTGCTCATCTTTCGTTAGATTGTGTTTATTACTCCTAAAGTTTTCCCCCAAGGATTCAAGGTCTCCCATCACCATATCAGTGAACGTGGTGATAAAGTTACCTTTACTGGCCCTAGGATAAAATGTAGAGGCATTTTTGAACGGAGTCAAACGTGATGGATTGGTATTGTTACTATTTGAACTTGTCATTATAGATGCTCTACTCACAGCATCACGAATGAAGTATTTCTTCAACGTGAGCCTTCGTACAAATTTATGAACATCTACATAAAGTTCAAACATATTGGGGCCACGTACTGGTGCAAACTTAAGACCTTTCTCTAGGACTGTGGTCTCAACTTCTGTCAATTTGTGTTTGCTCAAGTTAAAGATACTAGTCTTATTATTTACCAACTGCGTCCTATGAATAGGTGATCTATCTCTATAGTGTCTAAAAATTTGTTCTCCCTCTTCTTCACTTTTTTCTGAGGACTTCTTAAAGGTCTCTCATTACTCTGGTGTTTACTTTTGTTTCTATTTTTATTTTTGAAACTCCCTGTAGACCTTTCTTGTTGGGATTTCTGTTTGTTTTTCTCCTGAACTACATCGCTGTAGCTCTGATCCTTATTTTCCTCAATAACAGATGGGACTAATTCAATATTGGTAACAATGTTCTCATTGGTGGAGACACTTTTAGCTCTTTTCCAATTTCTCTGTTTGCACTCGTCATAATCCTTTTTGTCCCTACTAAATTTCTTTTGTTTAGTTTTGTGTGTATATTCCTTGTGTTTCATGTTTTTTCCCCTTTTCCTTTTACCCCCCCACCACCCCTCACTTTGTGACATGCCCATTTGTGATACTGGTTTCTGCAAACACATTTGATTTATTTCTGGTTCGTTTTATTATTAAATGTTTATTCTGCATTACAACTGTTTTCATCATTTAGCTATTAGACAGTGAGTGCTGGTACTTACGTAGATTTGTCCATACAATATTAGGTTCACTTCAAGTAGTGATCGAACAGTTATTAATTTCCTTGACCTCACCTTGTACGTAGAAGATGGGGTGGTGCATACTAAAACGTATCACAAAGAGGTTGACGCCAACACGTACCTATTGGCGTCTAGCCATCACCACTCCATTGATTGATAATATCCCACAAGGTCAGGCATTACGAATAAAAAGGAACTGTTCCCAGAAGCATATTTATGACCAACAAATATGTGAATTAAAAGACAAATTTAGGGAGCGTGATTATAATCCGTTTAAGGTCAATAAAGCTATTGCAAGGGTTAATAATGTAGATAGAACTGCACTAGTTAGTATGGATAAGAAAAATAAAAAAGATAAAGAGGGAGAATTTATACCCGTTATCACTAGATATAATAGTATGGCTGCTGAGATAATGAAAACTTTTAAAAAACATTGGGGAATTCTCCAGCGAGATCCCATTTTGAAATCTGTACTACCATCTCATCCGCAAATTGTGTATAAGAAGGCTAGGAACCTAAAAGACTCTCTAGCACCTAGTTGTCCCTTAGGTGGACCCAAACAGGGTAACAGTACATGATTGGGTGATTTGAAAGGATACTTTACATGCGGCAAGTGTATTGGGTGTAATTACAGCAAAAAGGGTGACAAGTTCCATTCCACAGTCACCAACAAAACTTATATAATTAACACCTTCATTAGCTGTAGAAGTACGTATTGTGTCTACTTATTACAATGTCCCTGCGGTCTCCAATACGTGGGGAGAACAGGGAGACCCCTCAAACGTAGGCTAGCCGAGCACGTGTACAATATTAAAAGAGGGTTTGTAAATCACAGTGTCTCTAACCATTTGAAAATAGTTCACGGCCAAAACCTTGAAGGATTAACATGTAAGGGGATAGAGTGCCCTAAAATTAACTGGAGGGGAGGTGACAGACTTAGGAATTTGTCCAGAAGGGAAAGCTTCTGGATATATACACTAAGGACACTGACACCTAAAGGCTTAAATATAGAGTTCGATCGAGCCTCCTTCCTAAGGGATTAAAAATCACTCTTTATCCCCTATGCATTTAATATCTTTATTAACTATTTGTTCCATTATACAAGCCAATGAATCCCAGAGTTAATCTCTTTTGACTTGTAGTAATGTATAGCATCTGTATTAATGAATTCTATTGTGTTTTAATATGTTTTGTCATATGTATATGTAATGTAATTTGACACCAAGGGGTTAATTACTTCTTGGAGGTATAAATAGGGCATATCGCCAGTAGCTCCTTATCCTTTGAAAATGTGACATCCCCACGTCACGAAACGCGTTAGGGGGGGAGGAGTTCTAGAGGCACCGTCTGCAGAGGAGGTTCCCAGTTGTTTGAACGGCACTCAGGCAGTGACGTCAGCGGGACCAGCGCCAGAACACACCAGGGAGGGCGAAGAGAGTCCTGGGCACTGAGTTGCTGCTGAGAGGAGCCATACAGCTGTACTTGATTTGTGGCAAGCAAAGGGACACCTTAGCAAGCTGCGGACGGCATCCTAGTATTGCACGTGTTACTGCATCCATATGTGCGTTTATATTTGGCTGTTTTTATATATTTTAATAAATTGTTTTGTACTTTCCACACTATCTTGCTGTATTCTCTCCTTATCATGCCTTCCGAATATCTACTTGGGAGAGGCTAAAGAAGAGGAGGATTGAGAAGATTCGCGTGGGATTCGTGATCACAGCAAGGAAGAGGTTAAAGCACAGATCCTCTCTACTGAAAGTTACAAGATATATCTTGTAAGTAGTTTCACTGTGGTCGTACTGTCCTGTATGTATCTGTCCAGATATACTGCGCAATTTGTGTTTTTTCTTTAACCCTTTATTAGGGGGGTGTAGGAGGACATGTGCAGAGGTACACAATGGAGACTGTTGTAAGGTGAAATTATAACAAGGGTTTATTGTGCCTGTCGCTTAAAACACAGCAAAAAATCAACATAAGCGAAATAGTGAGCCAAACAAAGAAAACCTATCTCTGCTTTGGAGACTATCTACACATGTAGCTCAGCCCTCTCTGACTGGGTTGGTTAGCTAAGCTATTGACCAGCCCCAAATCATGGAGACATTTATCAATACACCGACATAGATAATAGTCTTATACGAAAAAGTCTTATCTGTTAGCTGGGCTGCTGTAGGGGAAGCTGCTCTGCTCTCCTGGAACCGCACCCTTGTGTGCACAGAAAATGTCAGGCTCCAAGTTTAGAATCTTGTCCCCTTTGTCTTGTGGTCAGCTTGTCGCTCAAGACATCTGGCCTTCCTTGGTTCAGCCCTATTGTGGACTAAGGAATCTCTGCTCTGTTTCCAAAGTTCAGCTCAGGTGTGAGCTAAGGAGTCTCTCTTCCTGTCTCAAAAGACAGGCTTTTCTAAGCAATCTAATCAGGCAGGTGGTGTTAGTTAATTGCCTACCAGCAGTTAACCACCACACTGCTGGATTAGAGGCACATTTGTGAACAAGGATAAGTCCCCGGTTACAGGGGGACTAATGAATTCAACTGCAATCGTCATTTTGGTTGGGAACATCATTTGGACATTTAAAGGACTGTACTGTATGGACACTTTCTATTGTATTAAGCGCCAGGTATCCCATATGGTTTTTGTATGAGTTTTGTGTGTAGGTTGAAGAGATAACCTGCACTGTGGGACAACTTAGGCTGCTTTATTTGTTTATTTTTTAGTCATCACGTTCACTTGATATTGTATGTGCACTTTATTATATTGTAGGCGTAATTAAGTATGCACACTATTTAATTTAAGGCACATTTTTTAGCATTAGCTCTTTATAGGTTAAGCGCTGTAGTTTTGGTGTATTAGTTAGTTATTTACAAACCTGGAATAATGTCACATCAGCAGGAAAGACACAAAATGGACCCTAAGAATAGTGATGTTGGGAAACTATACAAGGGAAGGGATACCACAATGGGAAAGGAGGAGGGAACAACAAAATAAGGGGGTCTCTCTCTCTCATATTCCTAGATTTTGCAAAGGCTTTTGATACTGCTGATCATGTTATCTTGCTAAACAAACTCCAGTGCTCTGGAATAAGGAAGGATGCTTTAAACTGGTTTCATTCCTACATATCAGGTAGATCTCAACATGTGTCCATCCCAGGCTCTAACTCCAACCCCTTGGCCATCACCTGCGGTGTCCTGCAAGGCTCTGTTCTGTGGCCCCTGCTCTTCTCAGTGTTCATTAATGATCTTCCTACAGCTTGTAAAGGAGCCTCAATACCCATGTATGCAGATGACACAATATTATGCACACAGCCATAGCCTCTCTGACCTTGAATACATACTTCAATCTGACTTTTTGAGACTTGAAAATTGGATTTCCCAAAACAAACTGATTTAAAAACACTGACAAGACTGTAACAATGGTATTTTGGACCAAGGCTAAATTCCTAAAGCTTCCAATGACTGAGCTCCAGATCAGAACAAACGCTAAAACCACCCTAATTCCTATTACTAGTTTTAAATACTTGGGCATATGGTATGACTCGCATTTAACATTCGGGATGCACATTGATACCCTGACATCCAAAACCTATGCCAAACTAGGTGTACTTTACAGGAAGAAATCCTCCCTAAGTCTGCTGGTCAGAAAGCGTATTGCACAGCAGATGCAAATGCCAAATATTGACTATGGGGATATCTATTATACGGCTCGGCACCCCAAACCCACCTTAGCAAACTTGATACTTGATGCTGATGAGGATGCCCTTCATGATGGCAGGGGTAAGTAGAAAGTTTTATTTACTTATTTATGCTGGCTGGCTAATGTTTTATTTTATAATGGGCAAATGAGCTATTATCTATATCTGGATAATAGTTATTTTGCTGATTATTGTACTGTATGTGTTGGGGGGGAAGGTGGGTGTATTTATTTCAATGTATTGCACATTTTTTTTTGCCACAGGATTGGTACAGCAGGCCAGCGGGGACCCGTGTGGACCACCTGAGGGCCCCAAGACACCAGTGGGGACCACCTAAGGACTCCTGGACACCCACAGGGACCACCGGAGGATCCCCGGACACCCGAGGGAACCACCCAAGGGCCTCTAGACACCCACAGGGACCACCTGAGGACACCCGCGGCCTCTGGTATCAATCATGTGGGAGTAGAGGAGGTGGGTATTAGTGTTTATTGTGGGTTTCGGGGGTGGGTGAAGGGGATTTTTGGTCCTTGGTGGGTAGCGGGAGGTTAGCTGCTAAGGTAATGAAGTTGCATGTAAATGCATTTTTATTGCATGGGATTCATGCCGGGGGTCTCCGGTGCTGATATTAATGGATATCAGCTCCAGAGACTCTCGGCATGAACCCGATGCAGAAAAAAAGTATTTTTTTTCTAAGTCCTGTCTCGCCACCTCTCAGCAGCTTCTCACCAGCCTCAGGCCAACTTTTCCTGGCATGATTATTGTGGGAGAAACTCGCCATTCTAGAGCCACGATAGGCCTCGATAATCTAATCACGGCTACTAGAATCGCACGAGTTTCAGAACCTGCCGATAAGTGGCTTATCACCCGGCGATCTTTTTTGACGGCAGAAAAATTTGACGATTCATTCTTTTATCGCCACTTATTGAGGCTTACATAATCGCAGTAGGCTTTTTGGCCGATGAGTGCTCGATAAGTGGCTTATGAACGCTTATAGCATAGGCCCCATAGTGTTAAAGCTGACATGTCAAAAATCATCCAAATCTTAGTGGAAATCTCCAAATTAATTCGTCTATTTTTGCATTATTAGTGCGGGCAAGGATTAAATCCCTTGCATTAAGTTTTACACCAGACTTCGGGAAATAGCTGCACTGATTTCTAATGAACTATTTATACCCCAGAGGATTTTTTCTTCAGTTTAATTACAGCTGTGAAGAGAATGCAATGTAACTGAAAAGAGACGATCTACATGATGAATACATGACCCTTTTCATTGGCTGATAATTTAAAATGCAAATTTTTAAGGTCATTTGCAAGTACACTGTGATAATGACGAGACTAAGGTTATAGCCTGATATCTAGTTACTAGAAAAAAGTCTCACATCAGGCCGAGAAGTGGCAAACAGAATATAGCTCTATTATTTGAAAACTTAAATCTGACATACTGTTCAATAAAGATCTGTTCTATGGGATGGTATGAAACACACACAATAACTTTGGTTATTAAGTATAATTTAAAATAGTAATTCTCCCGGAAATCTATAATTGGTAACTCACCAGAGTAGCAAAAAGATGATAAAGGATAAAGTAAATTGCAACCACTGGTGCCCACATATGTCCCACGGCATTAAGAGTTTGATCCATGACATCCACCCATCCTTCCTGTGTCAGAATCTGAAACATTGACATAAATGCCTGCAAGGAAGAAAAAACAAGTGTTAAAACCACCTCCACATTAAGATACGCTTTCCAAGACAATTACAGTAGTGATTCCCATTTGAGATATGTAACCGTTATGTATATATTGCTATGTATACATGTATGTTTATATAAACCTGATTTTTTTTAAATTCACCAGCTACAGTATATCAGTAAATTCATGTTCTCTGTTATCACGCGTGTGCAACGTAATTATGCTTATCAGAATGCATCTCTCTATAGTGTCCCAGAACATATTTATAATCTTCATAATCTCTATGTGCTTTTCCTGATAAAGCGTATCTTAAAATTGTATTAGATATATTTGTTCCGGAGAAGTGTACAGTAGATTTGCTGTAAATTGTGATGCATTTAAATGTACCGATATCTTGATAGAATCAATTATAAAAGGCCTGTGAGATTTTGAAAGCTTTGTACGCTATAATTTAATCTATGGAGAACTTTTGTGTTTGTTCATTATATGGTATCATGACAATAAGAAATGCATCAAGATATAGACCTCCTAAACCTCCATCTCTTACTCAGCTAATGTTATTGTCCATATACACGTACCTAAACATCCATCACTCATACTAGATCACTTCTGAAAAAGTAGCTCCACTGGTGTTGGAAATGGAAAAAGATGTATATTGCACTGGTAAGGTTTTTCTTTAAAGGACTTCTGAAGTTTTAATGGAGCTATGCCACATAATTACATTGCAGCAAAAGGTGAAACATAATTTTCAGTGCTCTGTCTCCATTTTTGAAACATAAACAATGTATATTTGCATGCAGTACGTAGAATAATTTGGGGTCTATTTATCAGTACTGTACAAGAATATTGTGTCATCAAAATAATGTTTTAATCCTGCATCTGTATTTGTCTATTTTATACTCTGTGCACCAGCTAGTGCAATGGAAATAATTAGGTCCAGATTCACTAAGCGTTCTCTCTATCCCTTTTGTAGCTAATCCCTCTGCCGCCTTAAACCTTTCTCACCGACTGCCCTACACCTCTGGAATGCCTTTCCCCTCAATATCCGACTAGCACCCTCTCTATCCAATTTTAGGAACCACCTTAAAACACATCTGCTAAAGGAAGCATATGAGCAGCTCCATTGCTGATAATTTACACCTCATACATAAACCTTGGCCCCTTGCAGATGCACTTACCAGAACACCCTCCTGCTGTCTCTGTACATTCTTCCTACCAACCAATTAGATTGTAAGCTCTTCTGAGCAGGAACTCCATTTCCAAAATGTTACTTTTATGTCTGAGGCTCTTCTTCCCATTATGTGTTATTTATATTATTTGTTATTTATATGATTTTCACTTGTATTACTGCTGTGAAGCACTACAGTAGAGGCAACTCTTATTCGAACAAAAACCAGTGGCAATTCCCCCCAAAAAACAGGAAACACCCAGGTACATTCTGAATACATGCCTTAAACTTTCCTTAAACTAGCCCCAGCATTTCTGCATTGATTAATGGCCTATCAGATTAACAGCGGGGGTCCCTGGCAGTCCCATTCAAACTGAATTGGACTGCCAGGGATCCCTGCTGTGTTAATCCTATGGGTCGTTAGTCAATGCAGAAATGCCTTAAACGTGCCTCAAACTAGCCCAGAACATACCCAGCACATACCCAGCACATACCCAGAATGTAACCCGGCTAGTTTACGGCAAATGTTAGAATAAACGTTGCCTCTACTGTATGTACATTAATGGCGCTATATCTTACTATATATTTGTGAAATCATTGTATGTATGTCTCCCTGTCTGTGGTGTGTTCCCTGTCCCTAGCAGCAATCTCATTGGTCCCTTGGCCCGCCCGCCCGCGCACACCTCTCATTGGCCTCACACACTCACACCACTGCTTCAGGCCCCCTTGGCCCGCCCCCGCACACCTCTCATTGGCCTCACACACTCACACCACTGCTTCATGCCCCCTAGCAGCTCACCTTCCCCCCTCCCGGTGGCCGTCACTCTCCCCCGTCACCCGGACCGCAGCTCACCTTTCCCCCTCCCGGTGGCCGTCACTCTCCCCCATCAGCCGGACAGGCCCCGCACCTTCCCCCCTCCCGGTGGCCGTCACTCTCCCCCATCACCCGGACAGGCCCCGTACCTTCCCCCCTCCCGGTGGCCGTCACTCTCCCCCGTCACCCGGACCGCAGCTCACCTTCCCCCCTCCCGGTGGCCGTCACTCTCCCCCATCAGCCGGACAGGCCCCGCACCTTCCCCCCTCCCGGTGGCCGTCACTCTCCCCCGTCACACGGACAGGCCCTGCACCTTCCCTGCTGCACATTTCCCGGTGACTCGCGCTCACAGGTGCAGAGAGGGGGCGCGTGCGCAGTGCTCCACGGACGGGAGGAGGGAGAGCAGAGAAGGGCAAGGCGCGCGATAATCGGAGGAGCCCGGGAGAGAGGAGCGCTGCTGTGAGTCCTGTAACATGGGAGGGGGCTTTGTGTGTGCGTGGGGAGAGGGGGGGACAGTGTGTGTGAGACACCGTGTGTGTGGGGGGGAGGGACAGTGTGTGTGTGGGGGAGGGGGGGACAGTGTGGGGGAGGGGGGGACAGTGTGGGGGAGGGGGGGACAGTGTGTGTGGGTGAGGGGGGGGCAGTGTGTGTGTGGGGGAGGAGGGGACACAGTGTGTGTGGGGGAGGGGGGGACAGTGTGTGTGGGGGAGGGGTGGGACAGTGTGTGGGGAATGGGGGACAGTGTGTGTGTGTGTGTGTGTGAGGGGGGGGAACAGTGTGTGTGTGTGGGGGGGGGGGGCAGTGTGTGTGTGGGGGAGGGGAGGACACAGTGTGTGTGGGGGAGGGGGGGACAGTGTGTGTGTTTGTGAGGGGGGGGACAGTGTGTGGGGGATGGGGGACAGTGTGTGTGTGTGTGTGAGGGGGGGAACAGTGTGTGTGTGTGGGGGGGGGGGACAGAGTGTGGGGGGGGAGAGGGGGGGACAGTGTGTGGGGGGGGAGAGGGGGGGACTGTGTGTGTGGGACACCGTGTGTGTGGGGGGGAAGGACAGTGTGTGTGTGGGGGAGGGGGGGCAGTGTGTGTGGGGGGGGGGCAGTGTGTGTGTGGGGGGGGACAGTGTGTATGGGGGGGAGGGGGGGCAGTGTGTGTGTGGGGGAGGGGGGGACAGTGTGTGTGTGTGTGTTGGGGGGGGGCAGTGTGTGGGGGAGGGGGGACAGTTTGTGTGTGGGGGGAGGGACAGTGTGACTCCCGGGCAACGCCGGGTCTCTCAGCTAGTAAATAAATACATAAATACATACATACTAGGGCAAACTGCTCCCTTTATGTAGCGCTGCCGCTTGCCCAGGCTCTTCCTGACACAGCCTTCTAAGGTTAGTTTTGTATAAAAGGGGGACAAACACGTGTACAGTATACACACAAAGGACACTCAGCCCTCAACCTTCAGCGGTTTATTTCTCCATCAGTGACACAACACATATTTAAACACTGTAAATCAAAATAAACTCATAAAAATAACATCTAATCCTGTCAGGAGACTAACTCACATGCATATCCCTACCTGCAATATTGGTTGGCTAAGCCAGTTACCAACTTAAAAATAACATACAGATAGAATAACATTAAATCCTTAACTGTGATGGGTACAGCGCCCCATTAGATCCTCAGATGATTCAGTATGTGAAGGGGGCATTCTCCCCGAACTGGATGCAGGGGAGCTGCGATACTCCCAGCCTCCAGGCTCTAGGTGAGAGATTGAAAAAGCAACCCTCTCTGCTCTAAATACCTGTTCTGGTAATTAGGACAGCAGGTGAGGGAAATCAGCACCATTAATCTCTGGCCTGGAGTTTCTATCCCACAGTCTCAGCAAATGTGAAACTGTGGAATGGATAATTTTTCCCTTTTTTCCACTTTCTGCCTTAAAATCGGACAGACCACTGCCTAATATTCTGGGACTATGTCACAATACATACTGTGATACAATCACTGTCCCTGTATAGGCTGGAGTGTTGCAGATTGTATACTTTCCAGCCTATAGGGAGTTAATTTCCACTAGAGAAGCTAGTTCAGCTGCAGCTAATCAGGTTGGACTCCTGAATCAACAGGAGCTTAAAAAGTCACGAGTAACTACACTGAGAGGGACTGCTTTTCCTCTGTGAAGGAGAACAGAGAGAAAGTGCTCCCCAGCTAAGGAAGATGGATGATACAGTCCCCTAGGCTCACTGGACGGTGGGCACGGAGCCTGCTTGGACTGCCTGGGTTTTTAACCCCAGGAAGAAGGAAGGATGCGAGACTGCACTGAAGCAGGGGATGTCCTGTCCTTAACATTGGACTTACAGAGGAGAGATTCTCTGAGCTCTCGTGGGGCTGAGATCCCCTAAGAATGAAGGATGCGAAACAGCACTGAAGCGGGAATGTCCGGTCCATAAAGATGGAACTACAGAGGAGGGATTCTCTGAACTTTCACAGGGTCCAGAGGGAATTACCTGGAGCCCCAACAGAAACAGATAAGAGAAACACTATATTGCTGTGTGCAGAGACTGTGTATGTTTAGATATAGTATTACCTGTTTTGGGGCAGTAACCAGCTTAGCTGGCCACCCAGTTAGTGAGGGCTGAAGCTGCAGGTGTAGCTAGAGTGGGTGTTGTTTTTATGATTTGTTTTGACGCAAAGGGACGGTGGGCCTGTTAGTGTATAATTTAACCCTGTAAATAAACCCTGTGTAGAGAAATACAATGTGTCCAGCCTTATTCTGGGACTTAAAGATACTGCAACGTGATTTGGGCATTACAATACATACATACATACTAAGCTGTGTTAAATCAGTAAAAAATAATGCTATGTTAACCAAAACAGGAACATGTGCTTTTTTCCCTCGGTTAAGACATGAATCACTAGTTATTTCTAAGTAGCATGTACAGTACTGTACTGTATGTGTGCTAATTTAACTGAATTTATTTATAATAGGATACACAGTATGTTTGCTAATACTCTATATGCAAAACAAGGCCACAATAAATGAGAACTATTTCCTCTTTTCCTGCGTATGCACAGATATTAGTTATATTTATTAGTCATGTTTCTTCTTTGATCATAGGAAGAACTTAGACTAATGGAGTAGTTTATTTTACATATCTTACATGCGTCTTTCTGGTAGTAAGTACATATAGTGATTTTCAGTGACGATACTGAATACATTTTTGTATTTTTCTTACTACTGTATGTCATAATCGCTTTTGATGAATTATTGATCATTTTGGGGATTGCTGGGTGTTCTTAAAAGTTAAAACAAAGCTACATTTCTCCAGTAACAACGCATCTTCTGTAAAAGTGCAAATTTGCTTTTAATGCCATGTCATGATTTAAATAGTTGAATATTTGAAATAAGATGTAACATCACAGAGTTCACAGAGAGGTAATGCAAAGGAACAAATCTAGAAAATCATAAAATATATGAAAAATGAACTAATTCCCACCCAAAAATACTATAAACAGGAAGAATGAGCAATATATAATCCAAAAAATACCAAGATACGAAATAAATGTCCAAAAGGTATATTGAATCCAAAACAACATTGCAGTAAGATCATAGTACAAGACTCAAATGATCACAATAGTATACATATAATGTGTATATAGAAAAATCTAATACATGTAATATCAAAATGCAATATAAAGGTAAAAAAAACCTTACAACAAATAATGAAAGAATGACAGACTGACATTCAGGTTAATGAGACTCAACATTTCGGGCCAAAACTGCCCTTCTTGATAAAGTCTTATACTAAGACCTAACTGCAATGTTATATTTGATTCAATACAACGTTTGAACATTTATTTAGTGTCTTTGTATTTTTTGGATTGTTGATTGTTCATTTTTCCTTATTTATATGATTTTAAAAGTTTCCACCGCATTATTTCCCAGCCTTAACCAGAGCAATGGGCCAATTATGATTTAGGTCCTAATTATTTAATTTGCATTCAATTTGATATAATATGTGTAAAAATGAATACCAAACTTTTAACATGCGTAAAGAATCTTAACACAACATTCACTTCTTTTGTGAATATGGTATTACCTATCAAACACATATGATTAAGTTAAATCCACATTAATTACGCTGCTGTCATTATTAAATCTAGGCCTTAGGGAGAACTTGAACTACACTCCGCCTTTCTACACTGGCCATAATGTTTCGTCTTTTCTTGGTTAAAACCCTCCAACAGGTCTACAGTGGCACATACCAAATGTGAGAAATGGGATCGGTTTCTTACACTTGACACCTGGAGAATTAACAAAAACAAACAAACAAAAACTTCTTTGTGCATAAATATAGTAATTATTTTAATGAGTTTGTAAGATTTAGAACGGTTCAGAACAATTCCTAAGAAATACCAACTCATTAGATTAGAACTCTCTACCTAATGCTTGCATGTAACCCCTGAATAAATTATAAAGCATTCAGCGACTAAAAATGTTTATATTAGATAACCAGCATTATAATCACCATAAAATCGTCCAGCTGGTAATAAGTCACTATCCCAATTGTTGATCAAATTCCCAGTTAGAATATGTTTCTGTAACAGATACTGTCAGGTCAGAAATATTTGATAAACCCCCCAATACATTTAAGAAGAATAGATGCCATAGTTCAAAATGATTGTGTGTTTTACACTGAGCAATCTTTCTTCCAGAACAAGATATTTTTAGTTGAAAGGTACACTTTCTTCAGTTTATGTTAAAATGAATCTGAAATGCGCCCATCAAACTGACAGAGCCAACAGCTGTGAAAATGAGACCTTGAGATTCATGCAAATGTGAGCTTTTCTGAATTAATTTACTTTATAAAGCAGATTGTCAAGTTTCTTAGAGTATTTAGGTTCTAGTACTTAATTAGCTATTTTGTGATACCACTGAAGAAAAATATATACTTCTCTTAAAAAAAAAGGAATGGTATCAGTTTTAATCTTATTCTACCAAGAGAGAAAACATGATACTTTTCTGATACAAAGAACAAACAGAGAAATAAACATTAAAAAAAATATTCATAAAACACACCAAGGTGAACATATTTTGAATGAAAAATAAAATAAATAAAAGCACATTTTAAATTCTAATATATACCGTAAATATAACTTACTTTTTGAAAGCTTTTCTATCATCTAATATTATTATAATGTATTTATATTAGGCCAACATATTTTACAGTGCAGTACAATGGGAAGACAATAACAACCAAATCACAACATTGACCCTTTGAGTCACAGAAGACCTTGTCTTACGCCACTTAGCCACATCGTGTACAGATCATTTATTTATTTATAAAATATTTTACCAGGAAGTAATACATTGAGAGTTACCTCTCGTTTTCAAGTATGTCCTGGGCACAGAGTTAAGACAAATAATACATGGTTACAAATACAGTTACATTAATGAGCAGGTTATACATTATATACAAGACATTGCATGCACAGTTAAAGATTATATTATGGGCATATGAAACAGTTACAGACCAGATTAAAATGTGTGACAGACTTAGATTTGAAAGAACTTAAACTGGTGGTGGATGTGAGAGTCTCTGGTAGGTTGTTCCAGTTTTGGGGTGCACGGTAAGAGAAGGAGGAATGTCCGGATACTTTATTGAGCCTTGGGACCATGAACAGTCTTTTGGAGTCTGATCTCAGATGATAGGTGCTGCATGTGGTAAGGGCGGGGAGCTTGTTCAAGTAGCTGGGTAGCTTGCCCATAAAGAATTTGAAGGCAAGACAGGAAAGGTGAACTTTGCGCCTAGACTCGAGTGATGACCAATCTAGTTCTTTGAGCATTTCGCAGTGATGTGTGTTATAGTTGCATTGGAGAATAAAACGACAAATTGAATTGTAGAGGGTGTCAAGTTAGCTAAGATGTGTTTGAGGTGCTGAACCATATACTATGGCATTAGCATATATACTATGGCATTAGCATCTGCTGTGCGATACGCTTTCTGTCCAGGAGACTTAGGGAGGATTTGTTCTGTAAAGTACCCCTAGTTTGGCATAGATCTTGATTGTCAGGGTATCAATGTGCATCCCGAATGTTAAGTGGGAGTCAAACCATATGCCCAGGTATTTAAAACTAGTGACAGGGGTTAGGGTGGTGTTAGTGTTGGTTCTAATCTGAAGCTCAGTCGCTGGAAGCTTTAAAAATTTAGTCTTGGTCCCAAATACCATTGTTACGGTCTTGTCAGTGTTTAAAAACAGTTTGTTTTGGGAAATCCATTTTTCGAGTCTCAAAAAGTCAGACTGAAGATTGTGTTGAATGTCATACAGGTAGGGTGACCAGGAAGAAAACATAGGTTGAGGATACTCGCTTTCTATTCCAATCGCATTCAGATAATGATCTCTTGCTAGAAAACAAGCCTATGACATACAGCGTACGTCTTGGGCACTGAACAGGCTAAAGCAAAATGTTTTTAAAGGATAGGAGGCAAGGAGTCCCCAGAGCAGAAACACACATGTTTTATCTCCAGGGAACCCTTGGCTCCTGAGATACTTATTGGTAAAGGTAGCGCGTTGCAGTCCCCTCTAGGAGAAACAAAATGGCGGTTAAACCACCCGAATTAAACATCATCTGACATAGCTTTCTATTGCCCTGTGTGACATTGGGCATTTATATACCAGGAAGTTCCTGGGCTTTAAATAAAAATGAGCTACTCCCAACCCCTGCCAAAGCATGGTATTCTGTTCCATGTGTTCCAGAACCCTGTCTGTTCCTGTGCCCTGTTCCCTGAATACTAGTCCTGTCCTTGGTTCCTGTGTCTGAGTCTTGTTCCAGGTTCCTGTTTGTCTGCAGCTCTAGCTGTTTTACCTATCCTTCTGCCTGTGGATTCCCTGTTGGCAACCCCAGCCTGTGATCTCCAACATTGCATCTCTGCTGCCTGCCTTGACTTCTGCCTGCATCCCGACTACAAGAGCTCTAACAGGACTCTGTCCCCTGGCTCCGGTCGGTGATGATGTACTACCTTAGCTCTGCAGGTCTGCTTCCTATCGGAGACGAGCATTGTTATACTTCACCGGTAAATATCTCAGGAACTAGAATTAAAGCTCCAGTGACCCCCTGTTTGCCATCTTGGTAATAAAAAAGGGAGCTGGGGCAGAGGAAACTGTGGCTTTATGATGCACAGGTTAAAGGTGGATATTGCTGCAATAAAACATTGTGTTATATAAAATTGGGATTGCAGAGTTATTTTTTCAGAATTCTGCCATATTTACTGAGAACTCACATTAGTGAGTTGTGAGCTTCAATCTCGACCATATACACCAAAAATGTGGTAACGGCGTTAAATAATGACAGTGATACAAATAAGTGTTAACTCAAATAAAAGGAAAGCCTTCAGTCAGCTTTATTTGTTTTATTTGTAGGGTGCTCATATTGTATAATATATATTAATAGGTGCAACTATTGTAATATTATATATTTTTATCAACCATTCTAGGTTGATTAGGGTTATCTTGCCTATACTTATGTAGCCTAGCCTCCCGGCCGCTATTTCTCTGCCTGGACCTTTCCAGTTTAAGTCCTGTTAGGTGCAGGCCGTGGAAGGGTTAATTCCTTCAATAAGGTCTGTGTGTGTTTTGCATCCTTGGATTGTGTCATATGTATCCAAGGGCGGGCCTTAGCAACTACCAGAGAGTGTCAGCCTGAGGGTAGATACTGATTGGTTCATCTATAGAGTGCGATAGCCAATCAGTATTCAACGTGCTCTGTTAAGGGGCAGGGTTACAGTCATCCACCTCAGGTTATAAATTGGGGCACTCTCTTAAATTGGGGGGCCCTGGTCTCATTCTCTCTCCTCCTCTGTGGAGTGACGACAACATCAGCCCTCCACCTCATAAGGAGATGTAGGAGGGGTACTCCAGACCTGCTCTAGGCCCAAAGCCTGAAGCAGGGCACTATCATTGAGGGAGCTGATGACAGAAATGTAATGACTCTGTGAATGATCTGCATGCAATAAAACCCAGAAAAGACAAGGAGTGTGATTACTGTCTTTTGCTGGGAAAGGAGAGTTGTCAGTGTGGGCCATCCCCTGTTCAACACAGAGGATCCATGCTGTCTGGTGGCGCTGCACTGAGGAAGATCAAGGTAACCTGTACCCCGGTCCTGGTTCTCCCCACACCATCGCGGAGCACTCAGCCCTCCTGTTTGCAACAGGTATACAGCCCAAACACCCTGAAGGAGCAGTTAGAAGAGCATACTCACCCCAATCTCACTTAGGGGGGGAGGGGGTACAAGGGCTACACTTATATTGGCCATTATATATAGAGGCAAGATAGGCCTCACAGCAGCTTGAGGTAGCTCATAAAAAAAGGGAATATTTCAGGCAGTAAACCGATATCGCCAGGTATCAGTTTAGTGAGTAGCATTTGATTAGGTAATTATCCATTAATTCTTAATTTACATACATTTGCATTCTTATTTGCAGTACTGCATATCTAATTAGGTGATGCATACTCATTTGCATGTTAATTAGTGATGCGCGCATAAAATTTTGTACACTTTTCGCTGCAATAAAATTAGTTATCGCAGTGTTACTTAAGGGTTAAACCTTTAATAAATACAGCAAAAAATAAATCATTTTTGGGTCATTAATGCACAGGGATATCAGTATCGAAGTTTGGTAAATCTACGCCTGATAATTCACATTGTTTATACTTAAATATTTAAAAAACTTCAATTTACTTCCATTGATGTGAACTGGGATGAGGCAAATATTTTCAGGGAGAACGAAGACATTTTTTTCACTTTTAGAAAAATATCAGTGAATCTGTCCAATAACACGGATTAGTTGTGTTATGTGTCATTTGATTAATTTCAAAACAACATTTTAAATACCTTTAGTCAAAACAGGACATTTCACATTGTAAAATCCAATGTCAATCTTGAATTTAAGCAATGACTTCCAATAAATATTTCCAGTGCAAACTCAATAGGGTATGCCCACATCTACAATAGCTTAAATGTGCAATCCATGCAATATCCTACATGTTTTTGTTTTTTTAATAAATCAGTTCTGTAGTATTAGATAATACTTACAACATTTTTTTTTTAATTCAACTCTTAATGCCATTTTTAAAGAGTTTTCATATAATGAGCATCCTTTGATTTCTACAGCAGTTTTTAGCACACCTCTTTTGGGCCCGAATTCTTACAATAACAACAATCACATTACATATCATACACAATTTTGAATTTTATCACCTTTTATCACTGAGATATCCTACAGTCATCACTCCTAGATCCTCTAACTTATTGTGCCTTAGCCCTATCCACATCCCAGGGATCCCAGACTCTATCAAACTTCCTTGTGGTGTGATTCAAAAATGAGGTGAGTTTTTCCATTAATTGTATACCGTTAACTCTTCTAATAACCTTCTTCTAATACAAATATATTCAAGGACAATACAAGGAGCTTTCAACAGAACTATTCATCCCACGGGCAGCACAAAAGACTCGGGCCATTCCTTAAGGTTGGAGGAAAGGAAATTTCACCAGCAACAAAGGAAAGGGTTCTTTACAGTAAGGGCAGTTAATTTGTGGAATTCATTACCCATGGAGACTGTGATGGCAGATACAATAGATTTGTTCAAAAAAAGGTTGGACATCTTTTTAGATGGGAAAGGTATACAGGGATATACCAAATAAGTATACATGGGAAGGATGTTGATCCAGGGATTAATCCAATTGCCAATTCTTGGAGTCAGGAAGGAATTAATTTTTCCCCTTAATGGGGTTTTTTTGTTTGCCTTCCTCTGGATCAATAAGTAAGTATAGATCTAGAATAAAGTATCGGTTGTCTAAATTTAGCATAGGTTGAACTTGATGGACGTACGTCTTTTTTCAACCTCATCTACGATGTAACTATGTAACTATGTAACTATGTAACCTCTCCTCTGGAGGGCACCAATATCTTCTTCCATGCTTCAGCTACCACGCACCTAGCCGCCGTTAATATATGCATAATTACTTTAGCTGAGTAATGATTTACATCTTCCATAGGTTTAGCAAAAATAATTAAAATTGGGTCTAGCGGAATCTTGATTCCCGTCACATCTATTATTAATTTCAAACTGTCCTCCAGTATATCTGCATTACTGGGAAAAACCACCATATATGTTAAGTCCCCTATCTGTCCGCACCCCCTCCAACATCTATTGGTCGCCTCCGGAACTTTTGCTTTAACCTTTTTTGGGGTGTAATACCAGCGTAACACAATTTTGTAAATATACTCTTTTCTAATTGAACATATAGGGGTTTTTACCAACATTCTCCCATTTATCTTCCCAGTCCTCCCTTGTTATCTCCGTCTTGAAATCCAGAGCCCACTGGTCCATATATTTATGGGCCGGGGTATCCTTTTGGGGGATTAAACCTTGGTACAGGGATGAGACCAGGCCCTTTTGACATTTTTTTTATTTTGCATAGATCTTCAAATCATGTATATTTAGGGAATTCCTCCTCATAAAAACCCTGGCGCACAAAATGTCAGACCTGCATATATTTAAACACCTCCGTCTGATGTAAACCATATTTTCTCATCAGTTCCTCAAACGACATCAACTTATCTTTTTCTAATAAATCTCCTATCTCTAGAATTCCACTCTGTCTCCAGGTTTCAAAGTCCTAACACTAAAATCCCGCAAAAACCCTGGATTACCAAACAGCAGCGTAAATCTAATTTAATTTTTTTTGCTAACTGCCAGATTTTCAAAGTAAACCCAATTACCATCGGCTCAGGCTGTCTCCCAAGCCCAGTCCTAGAGCTTGACCACAGCAGAGTAGTTAGACCAAGCGGGTATTTAAGTGAGCTTTCCAGATCCACCCATGCATACTGTAGGTCCTTCCCGGGGAATGCTAAACCATTTGTTTCAAATGAGAGGCTATATAATATTTTAGAATATTTGGAACTGCTAGACCCCATCCCTCTTTAGACTCCAGCATAATTGACCTAGCTATTCTCCGTTGTTTATGTTTCCAAATAAATTGCATAATACGTTTTTGGATTTGTTTTTGTATGTGGGACAGATATTGGTAATGTTTTGAAATAATATAGAAGTCTGGGGAGAAACTTCATCTTAACCCCGGTTATATGCCCTATCCAGGAAATATAGTGAGAATTCCAAACTTGTAGATCTTTTCTAATCTTAGAAAAAAGGTCGGCATAGTTATATTTATATAATAAGTTGTCCCTAGTAAGGTATATCCCCAAATATTTCAGATGGGTCTTTTTCCACCCCTAGTCAAAATGTAGTTTAAGAATGTCGACCTCCCTTTCCATAAACATTAAATTTAACGCTTCCAATTTTCCCACATTAACTTTATACCCAGACAATTCCCCAAACCTCCAGAGAGCGGATAGTAAATTCGGGAGAGATGTCAATGGGTTAGCTATAGTAAGGATAAAATCAGACACAAAAAGTGATAATTTGTAACACTCATCTTTTATATTAATCCCTTGTATATTTGGGGAAGCTCTGATTGTTGCCACAAGGGGTTCAATTGTCAGGGCAAAAAGAAGAGGAGAGAGGGGGCAACCCTGTCTAGTTTCGTTCTTAATTGTTATCAGATTCCTCCCCCTCCATTCTGGGATCTTCAAAGTGGCTGTTGGCATCTGGTGGAGGGCACGAAAACCCTTTAAAAAAAATAAACCCTGAGAATCCAAAATGCCTCCAACGTCCTGTCTAAAAAATCCAATTTTATCCTATCAAATGCCTTTTTCCGCATCCAACAACAGTGCTTTCATCTTAGATTTATGTATCTGATGTATCATATTAATAATATCTGACGCCTGGCATTCACTCACAAAACCTACCTGGTCATAATTGATTAATTTAGGGTGTATTGGGTTCAACTTGTTGGCAAAAATTTTAATATAATTTTTCAGATCTGTATTGAGCAGTGAGAAGGGTCTGTACCCTCTTTCGGGATCACCACTATATTGAGTTTCGTCATCTGTCGGGGGATTTGTTTTCCGCTAAGAAAATCATTGCATATATTTAGTAAACATGGTCCTAGTATTCCTATAACCTTTTTGTAATACAGATTTGAGAAACCATCTGGGCCCAGAGCCTTTGACAGCTTCAATGAGCTAACCGCCCTTACTAACTCTAACTGGGTTATTTTTGCATTTAAAACTTTGTGGTCTTCCTCCGATAGTTTTGGGAGGCTACAAACTCTAAGGTAAGCCTCAATCTGGGTCAGGTCCTGGACTTTAGCATTCGGAGTTGAATTGTTGAGATCACAGAAATCTATATAAAATTTAGCAAATTCCTCTGTGTAAGAGATATGTTCAGAGGTACGCAATGGAGACTGTTTTAAGGGTGAAATTACAATTAGGCTTTATTGCGCCTGTCCCTTTAACACAGCAAAACATATGAAAATAAGCCAAACAAAAACCTATCTCCGCTTTGGAGACTATTTACACATGTAGCTCAGCCCTCTCTGACTGGGTTGGTTAGCTACGCTATTTACCAGCCCCAAAATATAAACATATATACAGATATATAACAGTTCCAAAAGAAAGTCTTATCTGTCTCCTGAAGCTGTAGGGGAAGTCCTCTCTGCTCTCTTGGGTAAGCACCTTTGTGTGCTACAGCAATGTCTGTCCAGGTTTTTAGGTCTGGTCCCCTTGTCTTGCTATCAGCATACAGTCCAGTCCTTCTGCAGCTCAAGACAGCGGTTCCTCTGGTCAGTCCCCCCAATTGTGAGACTCAGAAATCTCCCTTCCTGTCTCAAAGGCAGGCTTTTCTAACAAACCTCTAATCAGCCAGGTGGTGTTGGTTAATTGACTACCAGCAGTCAACCACCACACTGCTGGATTAGAGGCACATTTTTGAACAGGGACAAGTCCCCTGTTACATACCGCCCCTCAGCCCCTCAACTGTTTAGCCCCTCAACTCCTCAGCCGCTCACACACACAGACAGGCACTCACGCACTCAGGCACACACATACACGTGTACCTTCTTTTGTTGCCTGCTGGGTGGCTGAAGGTTTTGCTAGTGCTTGTTTAGTTGGTTCAAATTTTGCAACCTTGTCTTTCAGATGAGCGGTATTCCCAGCTCTCACTGTACCCTTGTCTTCATGGGTTTTTCAGGCTGTGGGATACACACACACACAGACAGGCACTCACGCACTCACATACACACACACAAACAGGTACTCAGGCACACACATATACACACACAGACAGGCACTCAGGCACTCAGGCACACACATACACACACACAGACAGGCACTCAGGCACACACATACACACACACCGACAGGCACTCAGGCACACACATACACACACATACACACACACAGACAGGCACTCAGGCACACACACAGACAGGCGCACACATACACACACACAGACAGGCACTCACGCACACACATACACACACACAGACAGGCACTCAGGCACACACATACACACATACACAGACAGGCACTCAGGCACACATACACACACACAGACAGGCACTCATGCTGCTTTCCCCCCACACTCTCCTCCCCACTCCCCGAAGCCTCCCCTCCTCATTGGCTCACAACCACACCACATGACGCGTCGCCGCTTGGGATTACAATTCTCTTGAATCCCCTGGCGGCTGACGCGTCACAGCGTGTAGTGAGCTGTGCCGTGAGGGGGGACTGGGACTGGCTCGGGAGGATTCCCCTGCTGGTGGGGAACGCTCGTGGGGCCGCCCGTGCCGCCGGGCGCAGCGGGTCCCAACCCTTATAAGGAAAGTCTTATCTGTCTCTTGGCAGTAGGGGGAAGGCTTCTCTCTTTCCTGGGTTGCTGCCTTTTCCTCAGGTTATCTCAGCATTCAAATGTAGAAGTCTTGTGAGCTCCAGACATCTGTGATCCCTCTGTCAGTCTCATCTGTGAGACTCAGGAACCTCTGCTCTGTCTATTTCCGTGGTCAGCCCAGTTGTGGACTAAGGAATATCTCTTCCTGTCTCAAAGGCAGGCTTTTCTAACCAACCTCTAATCAGCCAGGTGGTGTTGTTTAATTGATTACCAGCAGTTAACCACCACACTGCTGGATTAGAGGCACCTTTTTGAACAGGGACAAATCCCCTGAAATGTACAGCTCCTCAGCGAGACTGTGAAGTTCCTTTCTGGAGACTTCCAGTTTTGTGCGGCAGGTGCCGATCTCGTGGTGTGAGGCATCCAGCGCTGTGCAGAGTGTATGAACCTCCTTCTGGGATACTTCCACCTCTGTCCGGACACTGCTGACCTCCTGTTGTGAGGCATTCAGTTCTACGCGAAGAGTGTGAACCTCTTGCTGAAAGACTGTAATCTCCTTCAGTGCCTCCTCAAACTTCCGCTTCAGCTCAGCCATCATTTTATCGGATTGGCTCTGCTTTTCCGCCATGGTGGCATTATTAGTGTTTGCAGCATTTAGCTCGAACTTGAGATCGTCCAATTGTGTTCCAGATTCAGAGTACATTGCGAGCACAGTCTTCTGTAGCTCAGCATTATCTTCCCTCACAAGTTTCAATTGTTCCCGGAGCAGATCACAGTCACGGCTGGCAATTTTGTGGGCATCTTCAGGGCTTGTCAAGGGATCGTCACTCACTGGTTCCGGCTCCGCTTCCCTGGGATGGTTAGTTGAGGGTTCCTCACTGTTGGCACCGGACACACACTTCTTTGGGTTACCCGACTTCTGCCTTGAGCCCTCTGGATATTCGGTCATCCGCATGACGAATCCTCCATTTTCTCTAGACTGCAGGGCATCTCGGTCCCCCTTTTTCTCTGCGGGATCTGCGGACGTGTCTGTTTCTTCCACGGTACGTGAAGAACCGCTTTTCTTTTTTCGCCTTTTTGTTTTGGATGACACCGTCCCCTCAGGGATACTGGGGTCTCCATCTTCATTTGAAATTTTAGCAGCGTCACTGGATCCACCATGCTTTTCTTGCAACTGTATTAGCTGACGGAAATATTCGGTGATCCGCTGCTCCCGCTCTTTCTCCTGCCGATCATATTCGTCATCATAGGGAGCGCTCTTTTCGGTTCGTACCGAGTTCAGACACCCCCACCATTCTTGGGGTGTTTTATGGGTGTGACTCGGTTTGGGTTCCCCGTTAGAGATGTCTTCCTCCTCATCGGACTGGAAGGGCCACTCTTCCGTGGGGTAGGGTTCATTACAGGAACGCTGTATCTTGTCCTCCATTTTGGGGCTATCAGGTGTATTTTTCTTCCTGACCTCAGGAGGCACTATTGCAGCTTTTGCCAGTGTATTTTCTAGAACCCAGCTTGTGATAGTCCTACCGGTGGGCATATTTTGCTGGTAGAGGTCGCAGCTCTCACAGGCATCTCTGTAGACTTTTTCTTTTTCTTTCCTTTGGTATGTTTTACAACATCAGCATTGCTGTGCATGCATTCTTTCTCATCCGTGATAATGGATGTGCAGTTGCTAAGTAAAACTTCTGTACCTTCCTTGGGTTCACAGCGTATTGCTTGCTGCTGTAGTTCCTTGGCTCGTTGGAAAACATAGTCCTCCGGCTGCTGCCCTTTTCCAGGAGCCACATAGGGCCCATCCTCATCACCTGAATAAGGCCTGAAGGGACACTGCTCCGTGTGGCTGAGCTCTTTACCCCAGGAACATATTTTCTTCCCCATTCTTGCAGAGTATGTATTTGACTTCAGCTGGGCGGCCATTTTAAATTCCCAGGTTTTCGTTTTTTCCACTTTAGGTGTACTCTTCACCTTGACCGATTTGGCACTATTTCCTTGCTTCAGCAAAGGCATTTGCTTTACACCATTTTCTTGTTATGGGCAATCCCTCCGCTTCAGCAAAAGAATTTGGTTTTCTGCTTGAGTTCAGTAATTTTCAGTCTCATCTTTGGGTATTATGGCATTCACTCTTCACACTTTGGGTGCATGTTGTAATCCCAAGATACACAGACAGACTTTACTTGCAGAAATATATATTCTTCTTTTTTTCACTCCCGGCAGGGCGACTTAACACTCAGCAATTGGCTTTGGGTTACCCTTTACACAGTTCAGCAATCCCTTTTTACCCAGTAGGGCAATTTTACACTCAGCACTTGCTTGCTGAAAATTCCCCTGCTTCCGCAAATTGTTTTTTTTTTTAAAGAAAATAATAAACAAAGCCTAGCTCCTTTTATTGGAGTGCTAACTCACTTCTTGAACCCTGACTATGGCTGGAAGGCAAAGCCCCTATTTCAACAACCATATTAAACATTATTGTGATAGGAAAATAAGGTTTACCTGCTTCAGCACAGTCTCTCTCTCTCTCCTTTTGGAATCGGGGAAAAGAGTCCATCCGTGGTTTTGTGGCTTTTTCCAGTGCAGGGTAGCCCTTTAATTCTGATCTCTGCTGCAGGTGAATTTTTGTTTTTGTTGCTCAGGCTGTTTGTAAGACTGTATGCAGGCAAAAAGCACAAAAAAAATTCACAGGCAAGCTCCAGGGCCCCTTTTAACTTCAAGGGCCACCTCTCAACCCAACTTTTGACACCATATGTAAGAGACGTGTTCAGAGGTACGCAACGGAGACTGTTTTTAAGGTGAAATTACAATTAGGCTTTATTGCGCCTGTCCCTTTAACACAGCAAAACATATGAAAATAAGCCAAACAAAAACCTATCTCCGCTTTGGAGACTATCTACACATGGTGCTCAGCCCTCTCTGACTGGGTTGGTTAGCTAAGCTATTTACCAGCCCCAAAATATAAACATATATACAGATATATAACAGTTCCAAAATAAAGTCTTATCTGTCTCCTGAAGCTGTAGGGAAAGTCCTCTCTGCTCTCTTGGATAAGCACCTTTGTGTGCTACAACAATGTCTGTCCAGGTTTTTAGGTCTGGTCCCCTTGTCTTGCTATCAGCATACAGTCCAGTCCTTCTGCAGCTCAAGACAGCCGTTCCTCTGGTCAGTCCCCCCAATTGTGAGACTCAGGAATCTCCCTTCCTGTCTCAAAGGCAGGCTTTTCTAACAAACCTCTAATCAGCCAGGTGGTGTTGGTTAATTGACTACCAGCAGTTAACCACCACACTGCTGGATTAGAGACACATTTTTGAACCTGTTACACTCTGCTATTTGAGGGGTTATAAGTCACTTCTCCCCCTTTTAACCTAATAGCAGGGACTAATGTTCTCGAACTGATCCCTCTAAGTTTATTATCCAATAAACAGTCTGTCTTATCTCCCTTATCATAATAGGTTTGTTTGGTCTACTTAAGAGCTTTCTCTACATCCTCTAATTGCACCCTCTTAGGATCCACACTTGCCTGGGTAAGGATTTAAAAAAATTTCCTCGATGGATTTTTTCTATGTTATTGTTCTAATTTTACCATTTTTTCTGTTAAATTATTTTGTTTTTCTATTTTTGTTCTCTTTCTGTGTGATGCTATTGAGATGAACTGTCCTCTGATCATGGCCTTACAGTATGTGCCTCCCATGGTGTTGATGTTGATTCTATAGAGCCATTGCTGATATGGAAATAATTTTTGAGGGAGTCTCCAATTTGTGAGCTAATCTCTGGGTAATTCAGTAATGAGTCGTTCATCCTCCAATGGAATGATTGAGTCCAAGCAAAAGGGGGAACAAACAGAATCCCCACGGGGCGTGGTCTGACTACCTAATAGGCCTTTTATCTGAGTGGATCAATACCTCCAGGATACCCGGGGATACAAATATATTGTCAATTCTGGAGTACGAATCATGTGGGGGTGAATAAAAGGAGTAATCCCTCTGTCCTTTATGTGAACTACGGCAAGCATCCCATTGACCGTATTCTTTAAGTAGTAGTCTAAATTTCTTGGATACACTATATGTCATAGCAGCATGTGCTTGATCTGAGTGGGAGGACTTATCCACATCCGTGTCTGGTACCATATTAAAATTACCACCCAATATCAGCAATGTCTCTTGGCTAGCTTCCATAGATTCCAGTGTTTCCCTTAAAAAATCAATTTCACCCCCGTTGGGTGCGTATATATTCACTAACGTGATATGTTGGCCTGAGAGAAGCCCATGAACCTCCACCCTTGAGGTTTGGTGTCCCCTCTGTCTAAAAAAAAAAGCCCCCCAGCCTTTTCAAGTCTTTGGGCCAACGCCCCCTAACCCATCACACAGAGGATCCATGTGCTCACGGTTTCATCCACCGAACAGTTGTAGTAGACTCAAAACCGTATATAAAACAGACTGTAGACGGACGTTCCCAGAGGTACACAATTGGAGACTTTATAAGGTGAAATTATAATAGGCTTTATTGTGCCTTTTCCTTTTCATCAGGAAATCATCCAAACACAGGGGGGGGAACAAAGCTTCCATTCACTTGGGAGTATTTCTAGGGAAATCCTATGCAATTAATTCCCATCTCCGTTAGTTAAGCATTTCTCCCAGCCCCAAACATATAGCATGAAATAAGCAGATATAAGCAGTCTCTTAATTATGAAAGTCTTATCTGTTTCTTGCTGTAGAGTAAGCTTCTCTGCTCTCCTGGAACCGCACCAGTGCGTGCACAGAAAATATCAGCATCCAGGTTTAGAAGTCTTATTTGGTGTCTTGCAATCAGCTAAGCTGGGCAGAGCTCAAGACCGGTCAGCTCCAGAGATGTGTGTTCTCTTGGTCAGTCTCTCCTGGGAGTCTCAAGAACACTCCTCTGTATCTCCAAAGGTCAGCTCTCATTCAGAGCTAAGGAGACACTTCCTGTCTCAACAAACAGGCTTTTGTAAGCAATCAGGCAGGTGGTGTTTATTAATTGACTACCAGCAGTTAACCACAACACTGCCAGATTAAAGGCACATTACTTGAACAGGGATTACTCCCCTGTTACATACCTCCCCTGTTTGTGGGAAGCTCGGGCTTGCCACGGCCAAAGCCCATCCTTCCACTCTCATTCTAGATATCTCTGTGACTTGAATGAGTGGATGGAGGAAGAGAACCCTCAGTCCTGTTGGGATTGGAGCCCTTTCTCCAGTTTATTCGTGTCTCCTCCTGAAGGTGTTTGAGATCAGCACCCCTCAGTCGCTCGAGGAGGACTTTCTCCAAGTATAGTCTTTTTTCTACGTGCGCGGTCATGAGATTTCCCTCGCGTCGGGTGCTCATCTTATTGTAGGCATACTGTATGGCAACAGTTGCAGAGCGTTTAAAAACCGCCCTTTTCCAACTCAATGGGGTTGCTAGTTCAGCCCCTTTTAGATTAAGTTGCAATTCTACACCCACTTCCAGAGAATGTCCCATCTTTTCAGCTTCATCAGCTAAGGATTCTTCTGGTTTTAATTCAGCACGTGTACCTTCTTTTGTGGCCTGCTGGGTGGCTGAAGGTTTTGCTAGTGCTTGTTTAGGTGGTTCAAATTTTGCAACCTTGTTTTTCAGATGAGCGGTATTCCCAGCTCTCACTGTACCCTTGTCTTCATGGGTTTTTGAGGCTGTGGGATACTGACGCTTAGTCAGGGTCAATACTTGTCCTTGTAGGACTGTAATCTAATCCGCGAGAGATCCCTGTTTTTTGAGTGCGTCTTGCAAGTCTCTTTTCAGGGAATTTATCTGCAGGATTTGCTTTCTCTGAGCCTGCCTCCACATTTTTATTGCATTGTGGAGCACTATGAACTTATTTGCTTGGGCCACAGTTACTTGTTTCAGTTTCTGGACCTTCTTGTGCTCCCTTATGTGCCGCGTCACCTGGGTTCTAAGATTGGCTTTTAGCGTTGCTTTGGTGATGCTCAGGGTAGCCTTCAGTTTCTCATGCTGCTTTGCGGGGACATACTGGGTCATCAGACGTTCCTGCAGCACTTGAATTTCTTTAGCAGCCTGCAGCTTTTCTTCCTGCAGCGTTTGCTGCTTCTCCTCAACATACTGGAGGTGTGTACGCAGACCTTGCAGTTGGTTCTGCAGTCGGTGCTCTGCTTCAAACTTTTCCTTGACTTCTTTTGTCAACTGAAAATGTTCTTCTTTCAGTTTTAAGTTTTATCTTTTTAATCTTGAATTTTCTCTTTTTTTAGTCTCTGTATTCTTCAGGGCTTCTTTGCAGTCCTCCTTCCATTTACGCACATCTGCTTTGAGAATGACAATCTCCTGGCGTGAGACTTCCTTCTCTAGGTTGAGGGTCTGAAGCTCCTTCTGAGAGACTTTGAGATCTGTATCAAGATTACCAATAGTTTCTTTAGCAATGTCCAGCTCCTCAGTGAGACTGTGTAGTTCCTTTCTGGAAACTTCCAGGTCTGTGCGGCATCTGTTGGTCTCATGATGTGAGGCATCCAGTGCTCTGTGGAGTGTCTGAACCTCTTTCTGAAATACGTCCACCTCTATCCAGACACTGTTGACCTCCTGTTGTGAGGCATTCAGCTCTATACGAAGAGTGTGAACCTCTTGCTGGAAGACTGTCATCTGCTTCAGTGCCTCCTCATACTTCCGCTTTAGCGTAGCCACCATTTTATCAGATTGGCTCTGCTTTTCATCCATGGCGGAAATAGTAGCCTTTGCAGTATCTAGCTCAGTCTTGAGATCCTCCAATTCGGTCTTGGCCGCAGAGTAAATTGCGAGCACAGTCTTCTGTAGCTCAGCATTATTTTTTCTCTCCCTTTCCAATTCTTCACAGAGCAGATCACATTCATGCCTGGCAATTTTCAGGGCGTCTTCAGGGCTGGTCAAGGGATCGTCACTCACTGGTTCAAGCTCCGCTTCCCTGGGATGACTGGTTGAGGGTTCCTCACTGTTGGCACCGGACAGACACTTCTTTGGGGTACACGACTTCTGCCTTGGGCCCTCTGGATATTCGGTTAACCGCGGGACGAATTCTCCATTTTCTCCAGGCTGCAGGGCAACTTGGTCCCCCTTTTCCTTCACAGGATTTGCGGACGTGTCTGTTCCTTCCACGATAAGTGAAGAACGGCTTTTCTTTTTCTTTTTCCGCCTTTTTGATTTGGATGACACCGTCCCTTCAGGGATATTGGGGTCTCCATCTTCATTTGAAATTGTAGCAGCTTCATTATATACGCCAGGCTTTTCTTGCAGTTGCTTTAGCTGACAGAAATATTGGGTGATCTGCTGCTCCCGCACTGTCTCCTGCTGATCATATTCGTCAAAGGGAGCGGTCTTTTCTGTTCGTGCCGAGTTCAGGCACCCCCACCATTCTTGGGGTGTTTTGTGGGTGTGACTCGGTTTGGGTTCCTCGTAAGAGATGTCTTCCTCTTTATTGGACTGGAACGGCCACTCTTCCGTGGGGTGGGGTTCATTACAGGAACGCTGCATCTTATCCTCCATTTTTAGGCTATCAGGTGTAATTTTCTTCCTGACCTCAGGAGGCACTATGGCAGCTGTTGCCACTGTATTTACTAGAACCCCCAATTGTGGTAGTCCTACAGATGGGCATATTTTGCTCGTAGAGGTCGAAGCTCTCACAGGCATCTCTGTAGACTTTCTTTCTTGGGAATTTTTTTTTTTTTTTTTTCAATATCAGCAGTACTGTGCATGCATTTTCTCTTATCAGGTATTCAAGATGTGCAATTGCTAGGTTAAAAAAAAGTATTTTTGCTCTACACCATTTACTTGCTAGGTGCAATCTCTCCGCTTCAGCAACAGAATTTGGTTTTCTGCCTGAGTTCAGTAATTTTCAGTCTCATCTTTGGGTATTATGGCATTCACACTTCACACTTTGGGTGTCTGTTTTTGTTCCCAAGATATATATAGGCAGACTTTTTTACTTGCAGAAAAAAAAACATTCTTTCATTCCCGGCAGGGTGACTCAACACTCAGCATTTGTTTGCTAAAAATTCCCCTGCTTCAGCACAGTCTTGTATCAATATTCACACTTTTCTGCATATACTCCATTCACAGCTGGTAGCCCTATGCGGTGTGGCAACCTTTATTTGCAAAATCAGTACCACTCGTGGGTCACCATCTGTATTCACTGCTTCAGCGAAACTTTCAAAAACAACAAACACCTATCCCTTTTTAAGGGCTGACTCATTTCTTGAAAACTGACTATGGCTGGAAGGCAAAACCCCTATTTCAATGACCATATTACACTTTGTGATAGGCAAAATAAGGTTTAGCTACTTCAGCAGTCTCTCCTCTAAGAATTGGGGCAAAAAGTCCATCTGTGGTTTTGTAAGTTTCAGTGCAGTGTGGTTTCAGTGGTGTGTACCCTTTAACTCTGATCTCTGCTGCATGAAGTTTTTTTCTCAGACTGTTTGTATGCAAAAAGCATAACAAAAAATTTCACATAAAAATCTCCGGTCCTTTTTAACTTCAAAGACACCTCTTGTCCCATCTCGGACACCATATGTAGACGGACGTTCACAGAGGTACAAAATTGGAGACTTTATAAGGTGAAATTATAATAGGCTTTATTGTGCCTTTTCCTTTTCATCAGGAAATCATCCAAACACAGGGGGGGGGGGGGGGAACAAAGCTTCTATTCACTTGGGAGTATCTCTAGTGAAAATACCATGCAATTAATTCCCATCTCCGTTAGTTAAGCATTTCTCCCAGCCCCAAACATATAGCATGAAATAAGCAGATATAAGCAGTCTCTTAATTATGAAAGGCTTATCTGTTTCTTGCTGTAGAGTAAGCTTCTCTGCTCTCCTGGAACCGCACCTGTGCGTGCACAGAAAATATCAGCATCCAGGTTTAGAAGTCTTATTTGGTGTCTTGCAATCAGCTATGCTGGGCAGAACTCAAGACCGGTCAGCTCCAGAGATGTGTGTTCTCTTGGTCAGTCTCTCCTGGGAGTCTCAAGAACACTCCTCTGTATCTCCAAAGGTCAGCTCTCATTCAGAGCTAAGGAGACACTTCCTGTCTCAACAAATGGGCTTTTGTAAGCAATCAGGCAGGTGGTGTTTATTAATTGACTACCAGCAGTTAACCACCACACTGCCAGATTAAAGGCACATTACTTGAACGGGGATTACTCCCCTGTTACAGAGACCCTATAAAAGATTGGGAAAAATATAGAGGGAGACAGGGAGAAGAGCGGAGAGAAAAGAGAAAACAAACATAGCTACACATCCAGGGTATCTTTTCCTGGGTTGCCTTTGGCTGCTGGATCGCCAGTCGCACAACATCACAGTTGGTCTTAAACCTTTTATCTTAGGGCAACCGCACCCTTAGCTGATCGGTCATCATCCGTGTTGTCTTTTCAAGGTCTTTGGTGCTGGCCCAATCCATTCCTGGGGGCAGACCCAGCGCCGGCAGAAAAGATGCTGATTCCTCATGGTAGCGGATCAAGATCTGTCAGCCTTCATAGTTTACCACGAGGCGGAACAGAAAGGCCCACCGGTAGTGAATACCCTTTTCCTGGAATACCGCCATTACAGGTCGCAGCCCCCTCCTCCTCTTAATTGTCACCCTGAACAAATCCTGGAAAATCTGGATGGAGTTATTTTCAAATTCAATGGAGCCTCTGTTTCTGTAGCCTTTTATAATCCTTTCCTTGCTTCCATATTGGTGGAATCTTAGAACTACATCTCTGCTTCTTTTAGGGTCACCAAATATTGGACCTAAGGCTGCACTTATAGTGCCGGCGACAGCGACGCGACAGCGACGTCAAAACAAATGCATTGTCGCCGTCATCTGCGCTTATAGTGCACACGACGGCACGACCAAGCGACAGCGCTACCAAAACTCTGGAAGTCACTGTTATTTGATTTTTTCAGCTACGGTTTCCCTTTGTGGCCAATCAAAGAGCTTCTCCGTCCCTCTGCCTTCCCTCTTTCTGACATCACTGGCCTTGTAGCCAGTGACATCGCCTAAACTTACATTACAACTATCGCAATGGCGGCGGCGACGAGTGACGTGTCATCAGTCGCGTCACCGTCACCATAAGCGCAGCCTTAGGCTCTATGAGCTCTATCCATCAAAAGATCGCCACCTTGTAGCTGGGGATCAATTGACGTAAACAGTCTCTTAAGATATGGCTGGAGGGATTCTGCAGACACCGACATGACGGATTCGTAGATTCTGCCCCTGTTCCCTGTTCTCCAGGTCGTCTATGACGTCCCTCATAGCTGTTATCTCGTCATTGAGACGCAAGACCTCATCATCAGTATTTACCTGATTTTGCAGGGAAACATCCATCTTATTTTCAAGCTCCGAAGTTCTTTTAGCCAGTATGGAAACTTCTATTTTAAATTCCCTTACAGCTCTATCCAAAGCTGACTGAAAGCCTGCTTGCATTTCTCTAAGCATGTTCTGGAGGTCCTGCTTCGTGATTACTGTGTCATCCTCAGCCATATCAAGCTCACTGTTGGAAGCAGATCTCCCCCCCCATGCCCCCTCCTCTGCTGTGGCCCTCTGCAGAGTTTCTAAGGGTTGCTTTGTTTGCTTCTTTAAAGCAGATGTTGCTCCTCCAGCCCCCACCTTTTACATGGATAGGAAGCAGGGGATCCCCATACCTGAACTGTGATCATTTCAGCTTCTGTGAACCACTGATTCCAGAGATACTGACCAGATTAGGTGCCGCAGGTTGTCACGGGAGACCAGCTCTTTTAACACCTTAATACTCGAATCGTTTGATTGAGCAAAGCGAAGAGGTAAAATAAATTGTGATATATTTACAGAATGGACACACACGTTAGTTTACAAAAAACACTTGAAATACACTTACTGGGATGGTGTAAAACGAAATCTGCAATTCCCAAAACAAAATCTTTAGAAAATAGAGTCTCTAGGGGACAATTTCCCAGGAGCGGGAGTTGTGCGCAAACAGAGACGAAAACAGTCTTTGGATAGTGGTGCCTCTCGCAACCACTGTTTCTCCTCCGAAGCAGCTTACTTCGTTCTACCGCCGTAGAATTGGTTTTGGATTCCTTAGTTCTTACGAACTCTTGACTTGGGTTACGATGGTATAAAGTTTAAAATCCAGATTAGATGAATCTCACTCCCGATCGGCTGCAGGGATTCTTATGCAGTAAAAATCTCTAACTGTAACTTCTGCAACCAATCTCTTTCGGGGGAATAATATTCCCACCTATCCCAGAGTTGTCCATACTTGGCAAAACCTGGCAGAAGGCTTCTTAGTTTGCTAAGGGAATGCGCGAACCTCGCACCTTTGGCACTTAATATACCAGACCCAGACCTCGTACCTGGCGACAGTTTGTCTGAGCTGGCCGGACATCTGACCCATTTGCCCAGACATTTACTAAGATGGGGATACTTGCATTACCCCTCCGCACTTAACACCTTAGTCGGCTGAAGCCTTTTAACTATGGACTTTTATAGACATCTTGGCTCTGAGCCAGCGGGGTGTCTTAGAAGTCCGGGCTAAATATGCATTGCTCACCTCGCAGGAATTTCCTGCTATGCGTTTCTAAAGTACAGTGATTACAAATTAAGTGTTTCCTCTGTTCTGGCCATCGGAATGAAAATCCCCTCATGCCTATACTGTTGAAATAGGGGGACTTTCATTCATCAATTTTTATATAACTTTATAAAAATTGCGCTATAAACTGTTTCATGATTTTACCCAACCAGCGCTCAAAGCAAATCTCAGCGCGCTAGGACCTTCCTTGCAGAAGTTAGCTAAAAGCCGTGCGCTGTGCTGTGGGCTAATGGGTTTTAAAACCATTTTTCTTTGCGTGGTTACACGGAAACACTGCTACAGCAATACATTTCATAGTTAGAAATACATTATTCTCGCCACCTTATACCTGGTGGGAGACACACAGACATTTTTATTACCATCAGTGTTACTGCCGTTACTGGGTCACAGAGCTGACAATCTACATTTCCCCAATAAGGCTCAGGGGCACCCAGCCGGGCATAATACCTTCATTTACTGGCCTGGGTACCCCTTCATTGTCACACAGGTACTTCCTTGTACTTCAATCTCATGCGTCATGTGGGCCAATAGGAGGGATTGTCTTGGCCTGAGAAATGCAGGAGATTTAAAACTCCATTTTATTTGTCCTGGAGAGGATGGTATCAGCGCTACATTCTGTGGTATCCTGAGAACCAGGAGTCCCCAGAGCAGAAAATAGCATGGAGTAAAAGAACATTTAGTAGGAGGAACTGCATCTTTAAAATGATACTATGAAACTAATTAGTCCAATATCTTCCTCTTTTATAGAAAATGTTACATTCGCTTTACCATTCCAGAAAAATGCTAAAGAATTTCACAAAGATGCAAGATAAAATCAGGAAGGGTAAAATAGTTTTAAATAAACAGCTAGATGTGACAGCATTTTTTTCTCTTTCATTGCCCGGGTGCCTGCAATGTATTGCAAAGGGAACACTGACGTGGCTCAAAACCTGTCGATACTGTGTTATGAATGCTACACTGGCGACACACTTTATTCGAGCTCGGCTAGTCCCACGAATTCGGGTATACCCGGGTGTATTGAGGTTTGTGACTGTTTTCTGCCCGAATGCATTGAGTTATTTTCCAGGCAGGGATTGAAGCATTTTATTCCCGCTGGCTGCAATACTGCACAGTATATATATATATACTGCATTACAATTCATGAATTTTTGCCATCTGGTAGACACGCGAAGCATTGCAGCCTATTAAATCCTAATCATTATCATTTAACAGATCTGCCGCCCATCAGCCAGGCATGAACCCAGGCTGGGAAGGCAAATGCAACGGGGCTTGTCAGAGGTGAGGAGCGGCGCATTCCAGGTATCTGCCAGGTACATACTGGGTATTTGCTCGAATAAAGTGTGTCGCAGCAGTAAATGCTAAATATTTGTGTCATTTGTGTAAATACTTATAAGCTACGTATTTACATGTTGTTTCTTTTATTTTTAGTTAACCTTCGAAATAAAAAAATGATGATGAATAAAGCTGTAAAATAGTTGAAAACGTGAAAGACAAATGCTCATAGATCAATAAATACAAGTTTGCATGATTTAAGATGAGCTCTTTCATTTTGTACATATACACTTTTTGTTTGTCTATTTGCATATTCTAAGTTATCAGGTTTCATGCAAATGCAATGTATTTAATCTTTTGGAAACACTATAAAGAATGCATGTGTTTGCTGGTACTTCACAGATAAAATCAAGCCATCAGAGATACAGAAATAGAAAAAAAGATAACTACAATTTGTAGTCATAGCAACACTGAACGGCCGCTTATTCACTGATGTCAAGTAAAAGAATAACCAGAAGAAAACATACAATTTAAAGGCATTAGTGAAAGTGGGAGGTCTAATTTTGCCAAGGACCCGTGCTGGGAAATGACTAAGCAGGTTAGAGTGACTAGGATCTTCTATAGGGATGAGTGCATTTATCATGTAAAACCGGAACATATGCAAATGAATTGAAAAACAGTTACAAAAGTTGAAATTCATTATAAAATAAATTCGCAGATTTCAAGCAAAACATTTTTTTTTTTGGTGAAAATCCATTTATGTCTATAGCAAAAGAAAAAAAATGTTTTAGATTGATCTCTGTGGGACAATAGTTCCAAAATATATTGTCTCCTATGCTAGGTTGATTTTGAAAATGTTTACAAAGTAAGAGTAATTTACTCTTTTTTATAAATAAACCTGTATGCATTTTTCAGCTACTAATATTTCACTACATTGGTCATATGCTTCATATATAAATACAAAGATAATGTCCCCGGCGCAAAAATTGATGATGATCACAGTACCATAACAAAAGACAGTCCTGGATGGAGTGACAGTCCTGATGGTGGAGTAATACACCAACAAATGTGATGAGGTGGATTTTTTTCAGGTGTGGTTTCCCAGATGATGTCTGCAATTACAAATAAAAACAGGAACACACCATTGCGCAGTATATAAACTCTAATACCCTAACCAGGAGAAGAATATCCCTACTTACAAGATGGACTCTTGTTGATTCAGGGGAGAGAATCTGTACTAGGGAGGAGGAGCCTAGTACAGTGCACGTCATTCGTCACCCGCTGTGTACCTTGTGGTGTTGGGGAAAACAACGGGCGCTGCGCCACTGACGTCATCGGTTGGCGCGTGACCTCGTGGACCTCATCCCCACTGTACTGGATACAAGCTGCGGACGGCATCTTTGAGTGGCACGTTTGCCCTTACAAATTGTGAGTGTAAACATTGCGGCTTTTTATTATTGTTAATAAAGTTTTATGCGGAGTACACTAGGCTGTCTTCATTTTTCTCCACCTACGGCTGCTGCGGTGCATGCTGCCCCTGCAAGGACGCCGATCGGGGTGAAGAGAGCCATCCTGGGAACCACGTGGGGTACGTGGACATCAAGGTGAAGAAGAAAACAGCCTGGAACAGATTCTCTCCCCTGAATCAACAAGAGTCCATCTTGTAAGTAGGGATATTCTTCTCCTGGTTAGGGTATTAGAGTTTATATACTGCGCAATGGTGTGTTCCTGTTTTTATTTGTAATTGCAGACATCATCTGGGAAACCACACCTGAAAAAAATCCACCTCATCACATTTTTTGGTGTATTACTCCACCATCAGGACTGTCACTCCATCCAGGACTGTCTTTTGTTATGGTACTGTGATCATCATCAATTTCTGCACCGGGGACATTATCTTTGTATTTATATTGTTAATTGGATTTGAACGGTCTATTGTTTTCTGCCCCCTTGGCTGCATTTGTATCTACACGTATTTCAATTGGGTTTGGTGTATTCACTCAAATTCACTTTATTCACTTGGATCAAGCGCTGATAGAGAGTTTGTTTTTTTAGAGAGTTTTTTAGTTAGTTTGTATATCATATGCTTCATATAGTTTTTGTGATACTTGAATGCAATTATTAAAGTTTATACGTTATCAAAATTCAAATTCCAAAGTAAAACCTCCAATCAGATATGGGTACACACAGCTGACAGAAAGGATTATACATTAAGCATGAGTGACCCTTACTCTACAGTACTGTAGGTAGATTGAAGACCTTTACACAAACTCTATGGTCCTTCAATCAAAATAGTATTTATTTTCAGTAAATATAAAAAGTGTACATACTGGTGTAAGGAATATTAGCCAGTTTATCCAAATTGTAATTTTGTTTTTTACTTACAGTATGCAGTTCTTCATATTAAATGATTCAAAAGATCACAAAGGGTCTTTGCAACTCACAGTTATTCCACTAGGGGGCAGTTTGGAGCTATTGTCATCATAGAGGAGAAATCAGAGGATGTGTCTGAGATACAGTAAATGTGACCATTCAAGTTTACATGAAATACTATTCAGTTCTTGACACAATATAAACAACGTGTATCACCAGTGCTACAGTCATAACATGCATACATTCATATATGATAACTGTAACATAGGCACCTCACTATTTATTCATGCGTATAAATGTTAAAATTACCTAAGACTTTCAAAGTATAAATGTGAATTGCAACAATAACAAATAACACAGAACAGAAAGTCTATCGTTTCTTTGCTCAAAACTGGAGCACTGCTTTGGCAAAATGAAAATTGCACTTATGTTTTAACGGGCTATTTTGTTTTAATGCATCTAATACAAATGTTTGGAATGCAATTGCCTCATTTTTTTTATACATAAAGCTCAAAAAATATATTTACTGTTGACATTACTATGCATTAAATTCTTATTTTGTGTATTGCCTTCCTATACCTTCTATGGTACTGACTATGAGAAGGTTAAAAATATTATAACGATATACATACATATAGGGAGAAGGAGTGGCTGAGTGAGTAAAGACACTGATTGGCAATGAGTGTGAAGCAGGGGAGCCTGGTTCAATTCCCGGTGTCGCTCCTTGTGACCTTGGGCAAGTCACTTTATCTCCCTGTGCCTCAGGCACCAAAAACATAGATTGTAAGATCCACAGGGCAGGAAACATGTGCCTGCAAAAATGTCCCTGTAAAGCGCTACGTAAAACTAGCAGCGCTATACAATAACATGCTATTATTATTATTATTACATACAAATGTAACGGTTGCAGGCCTCCACCCAATCTCCCTGTGGGTGTAATCTGCTCCCAATCCCAATTACATGTAAGTGTGTTGTGGTGCACCTGCTGGCAACAGGACTCCTGAGTCTCCCACTGGTTGGTAATGGGGAATATTACCATGACAGGCATCTGAGGTAGTGTTCTGAGTCCTACTCACATTTGGTACAGCGCCTCCACCCCATCAGGATCCCTACGGCAGCAGGGAGAAGTATCTGATGGGGAACTCCTTCTTGGTGCATCCTCCTGGTAAATAACTCCACACTCACACAGGAGGGATCTTTTGAACCAGGGCATCTTTAATGTCATCTCCTCTAGCAGACTGCCCCTCATCGCGGCCGACACTTAGCCGCTCATTTCTTTGAGGTACTCCATGCAGAAGGTTCCTCCTCTCTTAATTAGTTGCTCTCCACCTCTCCCCTAAGGGAGACCACCACCTGTGCCAGGTCCCTGGACACAGTGTGTAATCAGCTTGCACGTGACTCTGACAGACAGACTTGAACTGCTGCAGACCTTGACATGAACCCAGACTGAACCACTAACTTTAGGCAGTTCTGTGTCTTATATAGACTCCAGAGAAAGACCCACCTCTGTGTCACTAACAGTGGACACAAAGCATGCTGTCACTTCCTTTGCTACATATGACACTTCACCAGGGTTTGAGGGCAAACCTCCATGATAGTTACTGGCAACCCTACCTACTTACCAGGATTACTGCCAGCATGAGAGAGATCTGTACACCAATTTTACACATGGCTACAATCGCCCCCTGGTGGAACCCAACGACCCCGGCTGGGATCTAAATTTGCGGAACCTTCCTTAAGTTAGCACTGCAACACATAACAATATAACAATATTTATTAACACAGGAATTACATTGGCACATACCATACATAATTCAACATAATTACTGTATTACCATACCCTCTTAAGGTGGCCTGCGCACAGCATGGTCCACTGGGTTTAGAGCATAATTACCATAACACTCTGGGTGACATACTGGACACCCACAATCAGACCATAATTCCTGCCTGGATGCTAGTGGACTGAGAGGATCATGCCCATACACTTCCTTAAGGCATCTCCTGGAGATGTAAGCTATCTTGTCTGTCTCATTATACCAATTCTCATCTGATATTTCACAATCCCAATTTTCTATGGAACTATCAGAATCCCAATTTTCCTCGTCTGATCCTTCCTCATCATCAGAACTATATCCCCTATCCTCATCAGTGGAACCCATCTCAAACTCAATTTCTCCCTCCCATGGATGGTGAAAATAAAGTAATAACTTTTGGCGATTCCTGGCCACTCGGTCAGACACTGGAGGTACATAGGGGTTTACCTGAGCAACAGGCACAATAGGAGCAACATTACCCAAATCCCCAGACTTTCCACTGGAATGAGTGGGCATACCATAACACTTGAATTTCCTATTAGCCACATGCTTAACTATAGTAGGGTTCATCATCAGAGACTTCCCATATGTTATCACTTCCCTCCCCGATCCCTCATCATCAGAGGTCACACAATCACCCCTTGGCTCGATCGGGACCCCGAAGAAGACTTGACAGGGGCAGGGATTTGGGCAGTGGCCTTGGGCAAAGGGACGGGGAAAGTGTCCTTACGCTGCGGGATGATGATCTTCAATTTGGCAATGCCGCAGCCAGGCGCCACCGCTGGGCAAGTAAGACTCACTCATCTTCTGGTTCCCCAGACTCCTTATGGCCTGCCGACACTTGCTCATCTCTTTCCCAGACAGACTGGTGCTGCACGGCGGTCGCGAAGGCGCGGCCATCTTCCAACCGGTTCCGCTGTGTCCGCCGTAAGTGACATAATCGATCTTGCGGGACTCAGCGCCGCCATCTTGGGTGGGGTTCCCCACCGGAACCTCTTCCTCCAGAACGACATCCGCCGCCGGAAGTGGTGGTTCTTCTCGCCGCTACGCTTGGGCCTTGGTTGGGCCTTCCTTCGCCATAATCGCCATCGGAGCCTGTGGAGGGTAAGGGGGTGTCTCACCGCTCCGTCGGCATGCGATGGTGTCCTCTTCGCCTTCCACTCTGGGAGTCGCCACGGCCGTGAGACTCATCCGCTCCAGTTGCACCAGCGCAGGTGATTGCGGACTCTCCAGACTCTGCTCCACTACATCACCGGTAAGTGCCAACTCTTTTTCAGCACCGCTGTAGTGGCCCGCCGGTAGGCGCATCACCACCGATGTCGGGCTTGCTTGCTCATCGTCCGATGAGGCAGACTCCGACGTGGGTAGTGGTACTTCTGCAGGGGACCGACAGCGAGGTTCCGGGTTCTCACTGCGGTTGCATGCCCCAGTTTCTTTCTGCTCCATAGCGATCATCAGCAACGATCCCCATTCTCCGGTATCAGCTTTCTCCGTTTTGATCTTGGGTGAGGCTCCAGCCGTCAGCTTGGCTGTCTCTCCTCCCGCCTCTGCGGCATACCCCGGTACAAAGGGTTGCACGGCCACAGATAAGATATGCCACATTGGGGGCATCTTGCCGTGGTACTGGCTTCTCCGTCTGGCAATCGGCCCTGCATGCACAGGCATCGCAATGTCTCTTTATCCCCAGCCTTTACTACCAGGAAGCCTCCTGGCAATGAATAGGGGTGCACTGCAATGTCCATCTCGTTCTTTATTGTACTGGTTACAGGGGACACTTTGCCCAGTGGTCTCGCCTGTTCACCAGCTCCTTGCAACTGAAGGGCGGGAAACGCACATCCAGCTCCTCCCTCAGCCAACTCGGTTCGTAATTGGCAGATACAGGGACCCCTCCCCCTGGTGGATATTAAGGGAGGGTCCCACAGGTTCACTTGATGACCCATGATTGGCGCTGAGCCTGTCACAGTCCAGGAGGACGCGGCCACAGCTTTCGCGCCACTTCCCAAGCAGGGTGGGGTTCTATATTTGGTGCCAATCCCGGCCAACTCCTTGCAATCTTAGCATTTGCATAATTTTCTTCAATCGGCCCACGCGGTCTCCCAGGGAAGCGGGAACCGCCATCTTGGTTTGCACAGCCATTCACTATAGCAACTGAGGTGGATACTTGTCGGTTGATCACCGTCTAGCAATCAGGTTCTCCATCCACTCCGCACATAACAACAATGTCCTCAACACTGTCCTCCAGGGTAGCACCCCGGGATCCTAGGCAGGACAAAAACGGCGCAGCCACTGCTTTAGCGCCACTCCATAGCAAACTAGCCAAAGTCACTTCGGTAGTCTGTTCTTCTGTGGTACACACACCATGTGCGCTCTCTCCATCAGGCGCTGGCCGCCATCTTAGATTCTCCTCACCGCACGGAACTTCACTACTTGCGGTCGCCATCTTTACTTGATAACTGCGATCGCACATGGTGCTCCTCTCTGCTGGGCAGCCGCCATTTCGATGCAATAAAGAATGCCAGTGCACCACCTACATGTATCGCATGTATGTCTGACTCATGTTACTACCTCAGGCTAGGCTCACTCTCTCTGTGTATGCTGTGTCTTCCTTCCTCCAGTATGTGCTCTGTGGTAAGTGTTCTGGCTACTGGCTAGAGTACTCTGGCTTCTCCCATGCAGTACTAGAGCGTCAACATCTCTTGGCTACCTCTAGCGCAGATCCTCTCCAGAATTCCTGACCCGAGTTATCCAGGCTATCCCTTCAGGCATCCTACGACTAGCCGCCTCAAAGTGACTAGGACAGCTATAGCTCTTTCTCCAGACCCACTGTACTCCTCTCAGGGCCCTAGGGTATGCTTTGCGAGTTGCCACGACCTTTCTGACTACCCCTAGGTCCCGTCCCATCCACAGCACTGACTGGCAGCATACACTCACCCTGTTTCCTAGTGTGCCTAGCAAAAGCCTGTCCTGTTGATACAGCATCTCAGCAGCGCCTCCAAAAATGTAACGGTTGCAGGCCCCCACATATCTCCCTGTGGGTGTAATCTGCTCCCAATTACATGTAAGTGTGTTGTGGTGCACCTGCTGGCAACAGGACTCCTGAGTCTCCCGCTGGTTGGTAATGGGGAATATCACCATGACAGGCATCTGAGGTAGTGTTCTGAGTTCTACTCACATTTGGTACAGCGCCTCCACCCCATCAGGATCCCTACGGCAGCAGGGAGAAGTATCTGATGGGGAACTCCTTCTTGGTGCATCCTCCTGGTAAATAACTCCACACTCACACAGGAGGGATCTTTTGAACCAGGGCATCTTTAATGTCATCTCCTCTAGCAGACTGCCCCTCATCGCGGCCGACAATTAGCCGCTCCTTTCTTTGAGGTACTCCATGCAGAAGGTTCCTCCTCTCTTAATTAGTTGCTCTCCACCTCTCCCCTAAGGGAGACCACCACCTGTGCCAGGTCCCTGGACACAGTGTGTAATCAGCTTGCACGTGACTCTGACAGACAGACTTGTACTGCTGCAGACCTTGACATGAACCCAGACTGAACCACTAACTTTAGGCAGTTCTGTGTCTTATATAGACTCCAGAGAAAGACCCACCTCTGTGTCACTAACAGTGGACACAAAGCATGCTGTCACTTCCTTTGCTACATATGACACTTCACCAGGGTTTGAGGGCAAACCTCCATGATAGTTACTGGCAACCCTGCCTACTTATCAGGATTACTGCCAGCATGAGAGAGATCTGTACACCAATTTTACACATGGCTACACAAATAACACTCAATTAGAACAAATAGTTGCAAAAACTTCAATAACAACCCCTATTACAAATACTATGACCAATAGGGGTTGTTTTTGAAGTATTTGTTCTGATTAAGCATTATTTATATACATATTGTGATATATTCCTTATTTCTGCTATCATAGTTTTTCTAGGAAAATGCCATTTCCTAGTGTTATTTATAAATATACACATGTTGTTTGCATGGTCTAGTCTGCTTTTCACTTTAGTGCAATCCAATCATTGGATGGCTAAAATCCCACTGACATTGCAAATGCATTCAATGAATACTTTGCAGGGTGTGCTACTAACTTATTAACAAAACGCAACCCAAACTACATACATGAACCTCATTCTGGGAGTACCCCTATAGCCCCACCCTATCCCAACACTGCCCACAGTTTTCAATTTGTCCCAGTATCTGAAGAGGAAATTACAAAAGCACTCCTCAAATTAAAACTAAGCAGCCTATATAGACCTGACCTACTGCAATCAAAGTTCCTATGACTTGGTGCCCCAGCCATTGCCAAACCGCTTGCTTCCCTATTCAACTCTATTCTGTCTGCAGGCCATATGCCTAAAACATGTAAAACTGCCAGATTTGTCCCAATCTTCAAAAGCGGGGACAAAAACACTGTCTCAAACTACAGGCCAATCTCTCTTCTCCCAATACTACCCAAAGTCATGGAAAAATGTGTTCACTCCCAATTAAGCGATTACTATACCAAGACAACTTTTCCTACAAAATTCCAATTTGGCTTTCGCCCCAAACACTGAACGGTAACTACTCTCCTAAAAGCTTGCAATGGGATCCAGTGTGAAATGGAACTGAGACAACTTAGGGATGCATGCTTTAAACTGGTTTCATTCTTACCTATCAGATAAACCCCAACATGTGTTTATCTCGGGCACTAACTTCAACCCCTTGGACATCACCTGTGGTGTCCCGCAAGGCTCTGTTCTGGGGCCCTTACTCTTCTCAGTGTTCATTAACGTTCTTTCTACAACTTGTAAGGGAACCTCAATTCACATGTATGCAGATGACACAATATTATATGCACACAGCCCTAACCTCTCTGACCTTGGAAAAGTACTTCAATCTGACTTTTTGAGACTTGAAAATTGGATTTCCCAAAGCAAACTGTTTTTAAACACTGACAAGACTGTAACAATGGAATTTTGGACCAAGGCTGAAATCCTAATGCTTCCAATGAAGGAGCTACGGATCAGAATCAACTCTAATACTATCCTAGCCCCTGTTACTAGTTTCAAATATTTGGGCTTATGGTTTGACCCCCATTTAACATTTGGAATGCACATTGATACCATCATATCCAAAACATATGCCAAACAAATGGGAACAAATCCTGCCAATTATAGACTATGGGGACATAGTATATGGCACGGCACCCCAAACTCACCTTGGCAAACTTGATACCCTGTACAGCTCAATATGCCGCTTTGTCCTCCAATGCAATTACAACACACATCACTGCGAAATTCTCAAAGAACTAAATTGGCCATCACTTGAGTCTAGGCGCAAAGTTAATCTCTCCTGTCTTGCCTTCAAATTCTTTCTGGGCAAGCTATCCGCCTACTCAAGCTCCTCACCCCTACCACATGCAGCACTTATCACCCGAGATCTGACTCCAAAAGACTGTTCATGGTCCCAAGGTTCAACAAAATATCCGGCCGCTCCTCCTTCTCTTACTGTGCACTTCTCAACTTAAACAGTCTACCGGAGACTCTCATTGCCGCCACTAGTCTAAGTTCTTTCAAAACTAAAGCTTTCTCATATTTTAATCTGGTCTGTAACTGTTATATACGCCTGAGGAAGGTCACGCTTGGGTGATCGAAACGTTGGAGGTGGTGCCATGTTACTCTGAATACAGCTTTATTGGAACTACTGGACTGTGTGCTGTCTCGTTTTTTCCGGACTCCAATCTGGTAAAATCTATTTATATATATATATATACATATATATATATATATATACATGTAGAGGTATCAGTACCGTGTTAGCCGAGCTTCAATAATAAAAAAATAAATAGATGATACCGTTCATTCATTGTAACATCGCCGGAAGAAGAGATCAGTGTATCTCGAAAGGTCGCACAAATAAAAGCATTTCGTTAGCCACAGAACGGTATCATCTATTTATTTTTTGATTATATATATATATATATATATATATATATATCTTTAACTGTGCATGCAATGTCTTGTATATAATGTACTGTATAACCCTTTTCACTTAATGTAACTATGTATTTGTCATTATAACTCTCTGTCTAAGACATACTTGAAAACGAGAGGTAACTATCAATGTATTACTTCCTGGTAAAACATTGTATAAATAACTAAATAAATGATGCGATTTATACTACGCTTTACAGCAATTTTTCCATTAATATATATATATATATAAATAACCAGGGGTCCGCAGAGGTCAGGGCACAGCGGATTGAACCCCTGGTGCAGGTAATATAACAAAAATACCCCCCAAAACTAAGCAGTGTGGCCTGCTACTGCTTTTATATGTTACTTACAAGCAAAAACAGTTAATTTAGGGATCGGTATTACAATACTATTACATAGAGTTAATCTAGCCAACTCAATATTTACTTTCAATGCAATTGAATTTTGCACTTAAATGTAGCATCACATAGGAAATTTGAAACAAGTAATCAAATAATAATCAGCACATTACATGTGTCACATTTTTATTAACATTATAGCCCCTTTATGTACATTCTGAATGTAGCCTTTTCCCAGAGACAAATACAATATTTCTATGGGGAAAAAAATATATAAATATTTTGCAGTTGCAAAACAAATACCAACTGAATTATCAAACAGTCAGCTTTATAAGGGAGAATTTTTCAACTTGTATAAATGATACTAGCAATTGTTATTGTTTGTGTTAATCCTCAAAAATACACAAAAACATTAAACATAGGTGTACATAGGGTTGGGCAACATGCATGTACAGCGGTAATCAAATCTGAAGGTTATGCTGATATGGGATTACCACGGTATTACTTTGTGCCGGAGTGTGGGGGTCAGAGGAGCAGCCTTGAAGCAGCTGCACGTGTGTGGAGACTCTCAATTCCACCTCCCTTCTTGCCATGCTTATCACCGCAGGAAGGGAGGGGGAGGAGTGTCTGGCAGCTCCATGTGAGCAGAGTGAGAGAAGGCATTCATCATGAAAGTTCACAATCCCTCCTCACTAGCTGTATTAACCCCTTGCTCCCATTGGGACTCTTAACCCCTTCATCAAGCTGACCCCATGGACTCTAACCCACCCCCTTACTCACCCTCCTTCCCTCTGAGATACTTAACCACTTCAGAGGGCTCTTAACCTACCCTTTCCCCTGTCTTGGACTCTTAACCCCCCCCCCCCTTCCTCACCCTCCCTTCCTCTGGGACACTTAACCACCCTCCTCCCCGACATACCCCCATTCCTCCCTGGGACTCTAACCCCCCATTTGACTCTCAACTTGGTGTATGATGGTACTGCTAACAGAAATGGAGATGGTGGCAGTATGGCCAGGTTTGGGAGAAAGTATGAGGAACTCCGTCTTTGACATGTTAAGTTTGAGGTGCTGGAGGGCCATTCAGAGACTTTGGTCTGTACAGCACGTGTAAGATCGGGGGCTGAAAAGTAAATTTGTGTCTCATTAGCATAGAGGTGATATTTATTGATATGATTAACGTGGGAGGTTTTTTGTTATCGCCCAACCCTAGGTGCACACCCAAATGTTCAAAAACAAATTGAAAAAAGAAAAATGGACATGTAAACAAAGTACCTTTATAAGGTGCATTGGTATATTCAAGGTTTGTATCTTAACTCATTAATCAACAAAATAATGTAATTACCATCATTTCAGACAGCAAAAAAAGCTTATTTATTTTAAACAAGTTTCACAGCAAGTGGACACTGTAAATAGCTTAAATTAATAGAAGTCCATCTCAAACCACAAGTCAATTCCACAGTAGAGATGGGCATAATATTCCTAAATTCACTGCTCCCAATTTTTTAAGCAGCAGGTTTTTTCATATACAGGTACCTGTGTAGAAAAGAAAAGGCTGGGGCGCTCCCTATTTATTCAAGCTTGTAATACTGCCTGTCAGGTACCTGTGTAGGACAGGTCTATTGAGACCTTCCTCCTCCACTGTAGAGGTAGATGAGAATACTCATAGGTAGTGTTAGGACCAGTAAAGTGGTCATGCCGTGTCGTGGCTGCAGGCTTATAATGCTTTAGCCAAAGGGTTTAACTAAATGACCCTTACTTATGAGAATACAAACATTTAAGTATTTTACTCTTTATTTTCTGTCACATTGAATGTAGCATTGGGTATTTGTTTCTTTTGTTGTACTAAATTCCTACACCAACTTCAATAAAGTAAACTCCACATGACATTTTGGGTCACTGACCCTACTTCAGATGTGCACAATGTAGTAAAGCTTGTTACTAAAACCTTGAAATGTTAAGCAGAGAGAACTCAAAAGAATGGGTTGAAAGCACCCCACTATTTGCACTCATTACCTAGATAATAAACAGATGCCCCTAATGCCAAATAATCGGATCCCTTACCAGGGAATTGTAAGCAACGAAAAAACAAAAAAGTTTTATTACATAAATCATAAGTACACTCAATAGTTAAAATATATAAAATTCCCCACAAAGGAGTGATGGAGAAGATGGGATTATCTTATCTGCATTACTATATTTAGCGTCAATAGTCAGTAAAAATCCCTATCTTCCCCTGCGGTTAATAATCATGCGATATCCACAGATTAATATAAATGGGATTGTAATTATAAAAAGTTTGCAGTTCGGATAGTGTGAGTTTGCAATTTATAATTTGCCTCACTGTGACGAAGGATTGCCCAAATTAAAGTACACAGTCTTATATGTGACCTAGGTACTATTAGAACAGGTCAGAATCTCACTCTGTATATACTGTACATATATTGTTTACCTCCCTTGCACCTACCCTCTTTAGGACAAATAAGATATAGCTGAGCAGTTATATTACCTTCTTTTGTTAAAACCTTGAAATAAAATATATTCCTGACCAGGTTTGGTGAATACTCAAACATGCCTTTCTTTCCGCAAAAACAACAAATATGTTTCATTTTATTATTATGGGGGTCAGTGAAAGGAGAAAATTATCCAATCCTGTTTGTTCAATGGCGTTCTACAGACTCTCGCATTTTTGGCTAGAAGAATCGGTCCCTCACTAGTCCAAATGTCTTATCTACCCCCAGATGTCCGTGGTCGTCGTGCAGAGACCGTAGGACATGATACTGCAGATTTCTGGGCAGAACCAACTGTCTCCGGTCAGGGTGATCGTGGTAGGGGACGATTCTGTAGAGGAGGCCGTGCTCTATATGGAACTTGTCCCCTTCCTTCATGATGACCGCTATGGTGTCGGCAGGGGTTCGCTTCGCCCAGGAGGGATCACTCTGGTGGATGGCATGGCGTATAGCTCCAGCCACCGGGTAACGCATCTGGTACTGTACCAATTCCTTCCATCCATTTGATGGTGTCATGAGTGATTGCCATGTATTCTGGATAACAGTAAGCAGCGGGGAGTGCTTTGGATTGGCATCCCAATGAGTCAGCTACTCTTAATTCTGAGAATGCCACCTTGTCCTGCACTATGGCAGCCGTTGAACACATGGCCCGAATCCCAAGTCCAGGGTTTTATTCTCAAGGGCCGTCGTCAGACGTTGCACTCAGTCCCAGTCTTCTGGACAGAGCATCGGCTCTGACGTTTAGGGGCCCCCGGCTTATACTTGAGGGTGAACTGGTAGTTTGATAATGCCGCCAACTACCTGCGGCCGATGGCGTCCAACTTGGCGGAGGTTAGGATATCCGTGTGAGGATCCGTGTGGCACCTTAGCCTCGGCGTGTACCCCGCTTACATCAGTCCATGGTCAGGATCCCCGCTCCGCCAGTGATTCATGGCACCTCCTCTCCTGGGACCGCTCGCTGTACTGGACGTGTGCGCACCTTGCAGATCTTAATGCGTCTGCCTCCAGACTCCACCCACGCAGCGGCATCATCGGTGATCGGCGAGCCAAAGAGCCGCCTCATCACACATTGGCGGAGCTCTTACCCACACCTGTCTCTCGCACCAGAAAAGCCAATCGCAGCCACCGTTGCTGACACACCTCCACATCAACTCCTGCCTCATTGGTTGCTCTCTCCTATTTATGCTCAGCTGCCCCACTGGCAAATTGGCTGAGCATAAACCTATGTTGCGTAGTGTTCACTGCTTCCTTGCCTCCCCAGTCCTGTCTTGTTCTTCTGTTCCTAGCTCTCTGTTCCTGACCCGGCTTTGTATTGGACTCCGCTCTTCTCAACTCCTGACCCCGGCTACCAACGACAATCCATACCTCTCCAACCCCGACCTCGGCAACGTACCACGACTACTCTTACCTCGCCAATCCAGACCACAGCTAATAGTACCTGCAACGATCCGCTACTCTCCAACCCTGACCTCGGCAAGTATCACGACTACTCTTAACACTCCAACTCCGACCCGGCTACCTAGACTAATCTACACTCCAGATGAGCCCACATGTGTGGGTGGCGTTTATATCAATCCTCTCCTCGGCCTCGTGGTGACGCCTTGTCTGTGGTGAGCACTCCGTTACAGTATGCTCTGCCCCACAAACATGGACCCCGCTGAGGTGGGGAAAGTCTTGAGCATGCACGCCAGCATGTTCGCAAAAATTGAGAGATACCTAGAAAAAAATGACCAACGCATGAACCTGTTACAGCAAAATCTCTCGGCTTTTAATGACCGGGCGCAGCCCTCTTCTCCTGACCCTGCCCCTTCAGCCCCCGCTGTTACAACCTCAACCGCTTTGCCCATGACTTTCTCATCTGAACCCCAACTTCTGACCCCTAATCGCTATGGTGGAGATCCCCACAGATGCCAAGGGTTTTTAAACCAATACTTTATTCAGTTTGAAATCACGTCTTCTCGTTTTACCTCTCAAAGATCCAAGGTGGCGTACATAATTTTTCTACTGCACGACGATGCGCTGGCCTGGGCTTCCCCTATCTGAGAACAAAGATCAGACCTCACACAGGATATGGGACAGTTCGCCCGGGAATTCCGTCGAGTATTTGCCACACCTGGTCGCAAGGTAACTGGCTTCTTCTTTTTTTCACCTTTCCCAGGGCAATCGACCTGTCACTAGATATGCCCATGAGTTTCGCACTATCGCCGCTGAGACCGCTTGGAATAATGAGGTGTTGTCGTCCGCCTTCTGGCAAGGACTCTCAGAGACCCTAAAAGATGAACTTGCAGCACACGAGTGCCCTACCGATCTCGAGGAGCTTATTGCCATATGTATTCGCGTGGATCAACACTTGCAAGAAAGGAGGGCTGAAAGATCCCGTCATCTCCAGCTTACTCCGAGGTACCTTTCTCTTCAAGCTAATACATCTGAATGTATCCAGCCAGATCTCCCCGAACCCATACAGCTAGGTGGCAATAAATGATCTTCCTCCGGGAAACAAGGCCGGCGCAACGCGGGTCTCTGCTTGTACTGTGGCTATTCCGGTCATCAGGTACTTAATTGTCCCCACAAGTTGGGAAACGCCAGCTCCCAATGAGGTCCAGGGGACTCACATTGAGAACACTCTCCACTTCCCCTATCACAAAAGAAATCTTGCACTATCAAGGCTAAGGTGAGCATTCCTATCTGATGGCCTTCCCTACAGTACCACAAGCTGGTAGGGACTCAGGGCCTAGCTGGGGCATAAGGGGGCAAACTAGGCCTAGTCCAGGGAAGCACTGCTCCCTGGACACAACGTCTCTGATTGCCTCCTGGTCTCCGAATGGTGTGGTCCCTCTGAAGTGCGCAAATTGTATCTATCTCCTGCTCCGAGAATACTACCACCCTATTGGCTCCTGTGCATCACGTGACAAGCAGCCCCGGGGCTGCTGGGACTTGTAGTGCAGAGCCTAGTAATGGCTGACGCAACTCCTGTTCTTCACTGCGCATGTGCAAGGTGGCTTTTGCGCATGCCCACACAAAGAAAAATGGCGGTCCCTGCTGTCGGGTGAACCACAGAGCTCTGGAGCTCCCGACATGGCTGCAGCCCACCCGCAGAGTCATCACACATCGCCGGGTCCGCCCGCAGCTCAGATGGCCCCCTGGCAACTGCTGCAGCCGATCCCTACCCCACGGGCAAGGAGGTAAGGGGACATGGCTACAATATATATATATAGTGCAGTACTGAATATAAATATTTAACCAGTATGCCATTTACAATTGCCTAATTTATATGCATGTTTTTGCTCTACCTCCTACTTTCCCTTGTTATCTCTCCCCTTGCCCTCCCTCCCCTTGCCATCTAAACAGTCACCCTCAGCTCTGGAAATTGTTTTTATTCCCCTTATGTGTTGATTCACTTGTTCCTTCACTGTCATTTTCTTTAGGGAGCTGCCATGCTGATGCAATTGACACTGAATGGGGTACCAGATCGGCGTGACGTTCTGGTGCTGTCACAGAGCCTTGCACATCCGCAACTTTACTTTGAGCTGACTTCCCAGGACTTTATGATGCCACACATGCGGTTCCTACTGTAGCAACATTGGACGCTAGGATTTTTTTGTCCACTGGGGGAGCCTGTACTCATCTGCCCATGTGCGATAGCATACATTGCTCTGTCTCCTGATTTCCAAGATGGCCACCGTGCTACCTCATACACTGATTGCACTCGTGGAGCTCCAGGATTGTACAATTAGCTGCCTCTAATTGTCCTCACATGGTGAACTATGGGGAATATATGTTCTCTGGGTGTCATTGTCTGGTAGCACCCCCCTGAGGAAGGTCCTGCCTGGACCGAAACGTTGGGTTTATAGTGTGCTGTTTTGTCACTGCTAATACATGTCTTTTTGCTATATCTGAGTGTTGCTGCTTTTGTGCCTTCTCTTATGGGAAGACAGGGTTTCTATATATATATATATATATATATATATATATGATACGAACCAATCCAAAGACCAGTAAAGAGACAGCACACCGCACGGGGTTAATCCAAAAATCTATATTCACAACATGAAATACACGTAAGCCAACGTTTCGGTCCCACAGAGAGACCAGAAGGTCTCTCTGTGGGACCGAAACGTTGGCTTACGTGTATTTCATGTTGTGAATATAGATTTTTGGATTAACCCTGTGCGGTGTGCTGTCTCTTTACTGGTCTTTGGATTGGTTCGTATCATACTTATTTTCTATGGGACTAGCATCTGCTATTATAACCTTTTCTACTGCAGTGTGCTGACTGACCTTCATGTGTATATATATATATATATATATATATATATATATATGATACGAACCAATCCAAAGACCAGTAAAGAGACAGCACACCGCACGGGGTTAATCCAAAAATCTATATTCACAACATGAAATACACGTAAGCCAACGTTTCGGTCCCACAAAGAGACCTTCCTCAGGGCCGTGCAACCCACAAGTGCAAGTGACCACACATATATACCCTCACCCATAGTGCAATGCAAACAAAGGGAACCAATCACCAACATGCAATCAGACAGAATATGCAACATAGCTGTGCTCCGTGCCCCCTCCCCTATTACCTGATTATCCAAATGACTCATCATGACATGAGAGTAGGCACTTAAACTATTAGGAGAAAGACACCCTTTAGACACTGGTCCCAGGGTCTACTGCCCTTGCGGGGGAAGGTCGCGCACCGCGCATCTGCAGTGGGCCAAAACATATTGACTGCCGGAGCGCCAGCAAGGAGAGTACGCCGCGCATCACAGCTGTGAGCAGACGCCTCATTGACTCTCCCTGGCCACCAGGGACGCCGGCAGCGCAAAACGCACATGCGCAGTCTGAAAAACCGCCTCGGTGCACAGTTACCCACACACTGACAGTAATAATGGGCTAAACAGAATAGTAATAAACAGAGCGTTAAGGTGAACCACAGGGGGACAGGTAGAGGTATAGAGCACAAGGAGCGCATAGCATCACCATAGTATATAAGGACAAAGGAAGTGCAAAAGTGCAGAGGGAGTGATGCAACAGAGTGTGTGGGTAACTGTGCACCGAGGCGGTTTTTCAGACTGCGCATGTGCGTTTTGCGCTGCCGGCGTCCCTGGTGGCCAGGGAGAGTCAATGAGGCGTCTGCTCACAGCTGTGATGCGCGGCGTACTCTCCTTGCTGGCGCTCCGGCAGTCAATATGTTTTGGCCCACTGCAGATGCGCGGTGCGCGACCTTCCCCCGCAAGGGCAGTAGACCCTGGGACCAGTGTCTAAAGGGTGTCTTTCTCCTAATAGTTTAAGTGCCTACTCTCATGTCATGATGAGTCATTTGGATAATCAGGTAATAGGGGAGGGGGCACGGAGCACAGCTATGTTGCATATTCTGTCTGATTGCATGTTGGTGATTGGTTCCCTTTGTTTGCATTGCACTATGGGTGAGGGTATATATGTGTGGTCACTTGCACTTGTGGGTTGCACGGCCCTGAGGAAGGTCTCTCTGTGGGACCGAAACGTTGGCTTACGTGTATTTCATGTTGTGAATATAGATTTTTGGATTAACCCCGTGCGGTGTGCTGTCTCTTTACTGGTCTTTGGATTGGTTCGTATCATACTTATTTTCTATGGGACTAGCATCTGCTATTATAACCTTTTCTACTGCAGTGTGCTGACTGACCTTCATGTGTATGTATATATATATATATATATATATATATATATATATATATATATATATATATATATATATATATATATATACAGTGTTCGACAATTCTATACATTTACACGCCCTGGGCGTGTGGATTTAACCCCTGGGTGAGTAAATATTGGCCCAAGCAGCACACATGTTTTTTTTTAAATTTCCCCCGTTCGCGCTCAAATTTCCCCCGTTCGCGCCAATTTTTTTTTAAAATAAATAAATAAGTAATCTCCCTCCCTGATTGGAGGAAGAGGCCGGCTGGCAGCTCTGGGTCCCCTCAGGTCCCCGGATGTAGGCTGGGAGGGGGGGTCCCCAGATGTAGGCTGGGAGGGGGGGTCCCCGTCCCCGGATGTAGGCTGGGGGGGGGGGCCCCCATGGCTGCTGCTGCCCAGGGCTGGAAGACAAAGTAGGCGCTTCCCCTCCGTCCCACGCTCCTTTGGCACCCGCGCGGGCAGGGTAATAGGAGCGGGGAAGAAGGGAAGCAGCCTGGCGGGAGGTAGAGGGAGGGGGGTGCGCGTGCGCACGCGCTGGAGGGGGGGGGGGTTGGCAATGTTCCCGGCACGTTTCCCATCATGGAGGTTGGTGTGGCCCGTGCGGCTGTTCCTAGCATGGCTACCTGACCCCCCTCCTGGCTGCAGCCTGGGCGCACGCGCGGCTTGCCACTTTTCCCATCGGGGAGGTTGGTGGCCGTGCGCCTGTCCGGCTGTCCCCCCGCTGGTCCCCGATCCTCCCGCTAGCCCCCCGATCCTCGTGCTGGCCCCCCCGATCCTCGCGCTGGCCCCCCCATCCTCGCGCTGGCCCCCCCATCCTCGCGCTGACCCCCGATCCTCCCCCTGGCCCCCCCATCCTCCCGCTGGCCCCCCGATCCTCGCGCTGACCCCCCGATCCTCCCGCTGGCCCCCCCATCCTCCCGCTGGCCCCCCCATCCTCCCGCAACTCCTGCCCGATCCCCTGGCATGTGGAGCAGCATGTGGAGGACAAGCAGGCCCTGGAGGAACAGGTAGGCCCCCTCCCTTCCAATGAATACCAACCCAGTCACCCACCCAGTGGGTGTATGTCTGAGTGTGTGTCTGAGTGTCTGTGAGTGTGAGTGTGAGTGTTTGTGAGTGGGTGTCTGTGAGTGTGGGTGAGTGTCTGTGAGTGTGGGTGTCTGTGAGTGTGGGTGTCTGTGAGTGTGTCTGAGTGTGGGTGGGTGTGAGTGTGTGTATGTGTGGGTGTCTGTGAGTGTGGGTGTGAGTGGGTGTTTGTGTCTGTGAGTGGGTGTGTCTGTGTGTGTGTGTGTGTGTGTGTGTGTGTGTGTGTGTGTGTGTGTGTGTGTGTGTGTCTGTGTGTCTGTGTGTGAGTGTCTGTGTGTGAGTGTCTGTGAGTGTTTATGTCTGCGAGTGTTTGTGTGTGTGTGTGTGTGTGTCTGTGTGTGTCTGTGAGTGTATGTGTCTGTGAGTGTATGTGTCTGTGAGTGTTTGTGTGAGTGAGTGTATGTGTATGTGAGTGTTTGTGTGAGTGTTTGTGTGTGTTTGAGTCTGTGAGTGTGTCTGTGAGTGTTTGTGTGTGTTTGAGTCTGTGAGTGTGTCTGAGTGTGTCTGTGAGTGTATGTGTCTGTGAGTGTATGTGTCTGTGAGTTTATGTGTCTGTGAGTGTATGTGTCTGTGAGTGTATGTGTCTGTGAGTGTATGTGTCTGAGTGTGTGTGTCTGTGAGTGTGAGTGTTTGTGTGTGTCTGTGAGTGTGTGTCACCCTCTCCCGGTGTCACCCTCTCCCGGTGTCACCCTCTCCCTGTGTCACCCTCTCCCTGTGTCACCCTCTCCCTGTGCCACCCTCTCCCTGTGTCACCCTCACCCTTTCACCCTCACCCTCTCCCTGTCGCCCTTTCCCTGCCGCCCTCTCTCTGCCGCACTCTCTCTGTCTTTGTCTCTCATTCTCTCTGTGTGTGTTCTCTCTATCTCTCTGTGTCTCTCTCGTTTGCTCTTGTTCTGTGTCTCTCTTTCTCTGTGTGTCTCTCTTTCTCTGTGTCTCTCTTTCTCTGTGTGTCTCTCTTTCTCTGTGTGTCTCTCTTTCTCTGTGTGTCTCTCTTTCTCTGTGTGTCTCTCTTTCTCTGTGTGTCTCATATCTCTCTTTCTCTTTCTCTATCTCTCTCTCTCTCTGTGTGTGTGTGTCTCTCTCTGTGTGTATCTCTCTGTGTGTGTGTGTCCCTCTCTACCCCTCCCTCGCTCCCCCTCCCTCTCTCCCCCTCCCTCCTCTCTCTCTGTCTCTCTGTGTCTCTGTCTCTGTGTCTCTCTCTCTGTGTCTCTATCTGTGTGTGTGTCTCTCTCTGTCTCTCTCTGTCTCTCTCTGTCTCTCTCTCTGTCTCTCTCTGTCTCTCTCTCTGTGTCTCTCTCTGTGTCTCTCTCTGTGTCTCTCTCTGTGTCTCTCTCTGTGTCTCTCTCTGTGTCTCTCTCTCTCACACTCTGGATCTCTTATTTACCCTATATATCTTAACAGCCCTATACAACACCGCAATAACCTATACTGCTTTCTTCCAGATCTGACTCAAGCTTCACACGGAAGACATCGGAACCCCCCCTAACCCAGAAGACAGGTAAGAAACACATCCCCTCCAATGTATTACATTGCGGGAATGAGGTACCTGGACATTGAGGGACTGCGGATCAGGTAAGATCCCAGGCGGGATTGCTGCTTTAGATATTGTGAAGCGGGGGCATCCAGACACTGGTTAAGGGGTTCAGGAAACTAGTCATTCACACCTGGCTTTTATGTCTAGATCCAACATTTACACACACGCACACGTAACAAGGACTAATTGTAGTATAATGTAATACAATAAATTCATTTATGTCAAAAACGAATGTTGTTCTGGCTAGGAATTTATTAAATGTATTTTATTTATATATTTTATTTTAAAGCGGGGTTTGGGGGCGGGACTAGGGCGTGGTTAGGGGCGGGGTTGGAGGCGGGACTAGGTGGCGAGTAGATTTTTTGGTTGGGCTAGTAGATTTTTGGGTGATTTGTCGAACACTGTATATATATATATACACACATATGTATACATATTTTCTATTTCTATTCTTGCTACCTACAGTATCTTTCATACTGTACTACAAAACTCACTAATAACTCAATCATGTATGGCGCAGGGCAGCAATCCAGCAGCCCGAATTTGTGAGGGAGGAGGTAAAGAACTTCTAAGCTTCTCCAGTACTCCAGTAGGCCAAAAACACCTCTTCCCATAATATCCGTTAGGACAAGTGGCATTGGGGTAAGAGAAAGAGTTATATACCTCAGACTAGAGATGTGTGAATTAGTGAAAATCCGACAGCAGTTTGGGGGGAGAGAGAGAGTGGATGGAGAGAGGGAAGAGGGAAAGGGTTGGGGGGGCTCCACTGTCCCAGCATACTTTTGAGCTCTACTGACCACACCTTTTCCTAATGTCAAAGAAACTGGTTCTTTAATCGCAGTTATTTTAACATTGTGCTGTATATAATCGAGCACTTGGTCTCAAAAGTTCGCAATCTTAGGGCAGTCCCATAAGCAGTGTTTTAGGGTTGCTTTAGGTTGTTGGCACTTTGGACAATTATTCCTGGATTTGTCTGTATCCTTGTAATTTATGTTAAAAGCACAATATGCCTTGTGTATCAGTTTTAGTTCCATTTCTCCCCACGTTTCTGATATGATACGTTTTCTCGTTCTATTTAAACTAGTAAGTATTACATCTAATTCAATTATTTCCTTGAAATCTTTGTTCCAGGCCACAAAAACCTTTTGCAAAATCCTCTCGTAATTTTTGTCCCTTACTAAATTGTATATATCTGATATAGTGTATCTGTCCTCTCTGGAAAGACTAAAGAAATTATCCAATATATTATTTGACAATACTTCCTTTTTATATAATCTCCAGTGATTTCCAATAATGTGTCACCTGTGCATACGAATAACCATGTGAACTAGGTATCTCCCACTTTTCCTTTAATTCCTTAAAGGTAAGGAGCCTCTCCTGGTCTTCCTTTATCAAATGTCCTATACACCTTAAGTCCTTGGCTTCCCACAATTGAAAGGATGCCTGATTTAGCCTGGGAGGAAGTTCGCGTTTCCCTTAATAGGCAGAAATTTGAAGATTGTGTATGATAATCCCATATCGACTTTATTGTCTTTCATGCTGCGTAAGTGTCTCTTACCAATGTATAATCTTTGATCTCTCGTGGTAATGCTCCCCACTTTGTATGTAGTATATCTCTTATATTCATAGGTCACACCTGCTGCTGCTCTATCTCTAAATTTGAGTGGAAACTTTTCTCCAAAATCCAATTGCCCACATGCCTAAATTATACTTTCTGATATCGGGGAAACTCAGTCCCCCGATTCTCTGCATAGTTGTAGTTTTGTAATGCTATTCTGGGTCGCCCTCCTCTCCAAATGAACCTACTAAATGCTCTACTCAATTCTTTGGTGTCCATATGCTTTATTAGTAATGTAACATTTGTAAGGGGTAGAGAATTCAGGCAAAGCTGACCATTTTGATCAGTTGGCATCTCCCTGACAGGATTAGGGGGAGGTTCTGCCACCGTTCCAGTTCCTTTATTACCTTCTGAAAAATACTTTTAAAATTGTTTACATATAGCTTTCCCAGGTCCGCTGCAATATTAATACCTAGATATTTTATAGATGTCCTTGTCCTTTTAAAGGGTAACTTCTCATTCCATGTTACATCATTCTTATTTGTGAGGATTACTATTTATGTTTTTGTAACATTAAGTTTGAACCCTGAGAATTTACCAAATTTCCCAATAGCTTTAAATATGTTGGACAATGCCTCCTCAAGATTAGGTTATAGCCCCAGTGCGCGCGGCGAGTGTGCAACGTGTGCGCGGTGGGTTGCCTAGCGACACTCGTCCTCAGCAGCAGCACGACCTGGTGGAAGTTCCAGGCAGCGCGCAATGGGAAGGCATGGTAGGGCCGCAGCTGGGGCACAGCCATGATGTCATGCGTCTGGTTCACCCTCATTGGCTGAAGCGCAGCTGTGATGTGGCTAGCGCTCCGTCACCACTAGCAAAGACAAAATCCTTGTCTATGCTAAATGTTTTCGCGCATCACTCATTGTGCCGGGGCACGCAAGCAGCTACTGGGGCCGGCCCCATAAAGGTCCGTATCTTGTGTGCGCCGCGCATACCGTCGCAGCAGCGGTCACTGGGGACCTAGCCTTAGGCACGTTCTATAGTGCCGGGCGCGTGCTACGCTGTACGGGCGGATTTTTAGTTGGCTGACGTCAGTCAGCCTTTCTATTGAAGGGCCACGCGCGCACGGCAGGGAGAGGGGAGCCGACAGACAGCGGCGAAGATGAAGAAATTCATCTTTTCGCGCCGCTGCCTGCGCTCAAATGTATGAATATGTGTGTATGTGTGTATGCGTGGATGTGTGTTTGTATGGATGTTTGTGTGTGTGTGTGTCTGGGTCAAGGATTGTAAAACAAAACAAAAAAATATTTATTAAACTTTTTTTTTTTCTTTAAAAAATCTATCTAAGACTTACTTTCACTCACACAACCCATGCACACACATATACTCACACATACACACACATACACACACATTCACACTAACCTGCAGCTCCCGGCTCTATATACTGTACATGAAAAGCATGGGAACGCGCGGCCGCACGGCCGCATGCTGTATAGACATAATTACACACTATTCAGTGACACAGGAAAAGCATGCACATTGAAATCCCATAAAGATTTATCAGTAGGTTCCCATTTTTAAAAGTAAATTCACATCACTAAATACATTTCATACTTATATATTTATATTACATTTGCACAACACCTCAAGGACAAAAATGTTCCCATAAAAACAAACACAAACGTCTTTTACAGATCCAGGCTAAAAGATGTCTACATTTATTTTAAGTAGGTTACTAACAGCTTGATCAGAGTTGACAATGTTCCTATAAACCTGGTCTTTCACAACTCATTACATCAACTCGCTTAGCACAAATGTGCAATTTGCTAGGGGGTGACACCTTATTTTGATTATATAACAACAATGCCCTTTAGAAGAAGCACTGCCTATTCCATCAACAGCATATTAAATACAGACACGCAGGGATCAAGGGCACATTGATTCCAATCTTCTATTAGGTCTGCAGTTAAATAGTAAACTCAAAATAAAAACAATGGATGATGCAATAAAATAACTTGTGCCCCTGATATACAAATCATCCTCTACTTTACTGTAACTTCCTCTTAGGTAGAGATAGGTGAACTGGTCCAAATCCGTTTCACGGAATTTCCCAGATTTTTTAGACCAAATACTATGCACCCCATCAAAATCCTTCTGCGAATTGGGGATTAAAAAAAAACTGAATCCGGATTTTTAAGAATATGAACTCCGATTACATATTAAATCTGAAATCCGAGTGAAGAATGACAAATCTGTGGTTAGATTGCTAAAAAATCCACACTCTCTTTATCTGGCACACGTAGAGCTTAAAGCTATGGTTGAGTGCTTCTTGGGAAAGGGATACAGTCTTAAGGAGGCCAAATAAACTATTCAATGTTCTCATGAGGCACTCATAAAGACGAGAACAATCTCTCTCTCTTTAATCCGATTGTGGGTTTGTAACCCGTCACTCGGATTGTCAGTAATAGAAAAAAAATGGTGGATTTGGCTTTTTTGAGAGTAATACGTGGTTCAAAGGAACTGGCCAATCCAACGCGCATTCAAATTCGCAAAGAAAAAAAATGGCCATCTCTGCTCTTAGGCACCTACATCATGTTGAAGACTTTCATTAATAGCAATACATGGAGTACAATCATCCAATACCCATGTACCCTAAATAGTTGTTACGTTATAGCAACAGAAACAAAAGCAATATTTCTCCATGCAGGATCGCCTTCTGTAAGATTTAATCCAATATATACAGAATAGGCTTCTCAGCTGAGATAACTGATCCAAGAATTGTATTATATAAAAGACTGTTTGTCATGCTATAAGGAAAAGAGGCACACCCCTGACTAATTGGTAAACATATGTAATGGACAGTAGAGGGACTATGTTCAAAGCACATATTTGACTTGTGTTTACGTTATACAATTGGCTTGCTCAATGCAAAAAAGGTTTACCTACTTTTTCATGAAATCCATGTAGTCAGTTTTAAGATACTGAAATTATAATGTTGCCCTGACTGTACTTTACATTTAAGGCAGGCCTGCACAACATACGGCCTGCGGGCTGCATGCGGCCCCCCCGGGCCTCTCTGTGTGGCCCGTGATGAGTCCGGCCGGGCGCCAGTTTAATAAATAAATACATTTAAAAAAGGTGCAGGGGGTCATTGGAAGTGCAGGGGGGTCATTGGAGGTGCAGCGGGGGGGTCATTGGAGGTGAAGGGGGGTCATTGGAGGTGAAGGGGGGTCATTGGAGGTGCAGGGGAGGGTCATTGGAGGTGCAGGGGAGGGTCATTGAAGGTGAAGGGGGGGTCATTGGAGGTGAAGGGGGGTGGGTCATTGGAGGTGCAGGGGGGGTCATTGGAGGTGCAGGGGGGGTCATTGGAGGTGCAGGGAGGGTGATTGGAGGTGAAGGGGGGGTCATTGGAGGTGCAGGGGGGGTCATTGGAGGTGCAGGGGGGGGTCATTGGAGGTGCAGGGGGGGTCATTGGAGGTGCAGGGGGGTCATTAGAGGTGCAGGGGGGTCATTGGAGGTGAAGGGGGGTCATTGGAGGTGAAGGGGGGTCATTAGAGGTGCAGGGTGTCATTGGAGGTGCAGGGGGTCATTGGAGGTGCAGGGGGGTCATTGGGGGTGCAGGGGAGGGTGATTGGAGTTGAAGGGGGGGGTGATTGGAGGTGAAGGGGGGGTCATTGGAGATGCAGGGGGGTGTCATTGGAGGTGCAGGGTGGGGGTCATTGGAGGTGCAGGGGGGGGTCATTGGAGGTGAAGGGGGGGTCATTGGAGGTGAAGGGGGGGTCATTGGAGGTGCAGGGGAGGGTGATTGGAGGTGCGGGGGGGTGATTGGAGGTGCAAGGGGGGAGAATGATGTGAGGTGCAGGGGGGAGAGTGATGTGAGGTGCAGGGGGGGAGAGTGATGTGAGGTGCAGGGGGGGAGAGTGATGTGAGGTGCAGGGGGGAGAGTGATGTGAGGTTCAGGGGGGGAGAGTGATGTGAGGTGCAGGGGGGGAGAGTGATGTGAGGTGCAGGGGGGGAGAGTGATGTGAGGTGCAGGGGGGGAGAGTGATGTGAGGTGCAGGGGGGAGAGTGATGTGAGGTGCAGGGGGGGACAGTGATGTGAGGTGCAGGGGGGAGAGTGATGTGAGGTGCAGGGGGGAAGAGTGATGTGAGGTGCAGGGGGGGAGAGTGATGTGAGGTTCAGGGGGGAGAGTGATGTGAGGTGCAGGGGGGGACAGTGATGTGAGGTGCAGGGGGGAGAAGGATGTGAGGTGCACAGGGGGAGAAGGATGTGAGGTGCATGGGGGGAAAAGGATGTGAGGTGCACAGGGGGAGAAGGATCTGAGGTGCAGGGGGGGTGGGATGTGTGTGGTGTGCAGGGAGGTATTGTGTGTTTGATGTGGAGAGGGAGTATTATGTGTGTGGGTGAGGGGGAGAGATAGGGGTATGAGAGATAGCTGGGGAGTCTCGCAAAGGTTGATAGTGAGGGGTTCTGGGGGAGATATATGAGGATGATGATGATGAGAGGTGCTGGAGGAGAGATGGTGATGATGATGATGATGATGATGATGATTTTACCCGTGCAGCCCAATTTTTTTTTCCTTGGAGCAGTTCGGCCCTTCTCGCTTTACGAGTTGTGCAGGCCTGATTTAAGATTTTGTAAGTGTAGGAAAATTAAATAATTACCATTCACAATCAGAATTGTATATCATTCATAATTTGTCTTGTAGTTTGTTTTCATTATTTCTGATTTGTTTCAATGTAAACAAAACTATTAGTTAACAGAGAAATTTAAAGAATGTGAACTGTCCCGTAACATTTTACTGTTTTTTAGTCATTATGGCAAAATAAAAAATGAAATCATACATACCCTTGGAAAGGTTGTAAATCGGTCCAACTCTTCCACAAAACAGAACATCTGTAAACTGATTGCTGACATAACAATTAAAAGGCTGGCAGTGAATACCACCAGGCTTCCTAACTTTTTACCGGGGCCAAATATCTTATAAACAAAATCTTCTAGGGCAGGTGATATCTTGATCAGTCGCACAACTCTTAGAACCTGTAAAAAGAACATACATTTTATGTTAGAAATGTATGCTAATAATAATGTGTACCATTTGTAATATGAACAATTCTACATGTTTTTCCAACAAAAGGGAATTATGGGGAGCGTGCATTGTTGTACAATATATTCATGCCTTAGAACACAGTCTAGGATATTTGGTCATTGCCATTTTGCCATGTCCAAATCTCCGTCGGCGTTTCGCTGCCACTTACCTCGCTGCTAGGACATCTCACGCTTTGCTGCCAAGGTAAGTCCCTAACCTTACCCAAAAACACCTAATCTTAACCCCTAATACTAATGGTACCCCCTACCCTAAAAACCTTAACTCCATACCCTAAAACTCCTTACCCTAAAACACTTACCCAAATACTCTACCCTAAAACGCCTTACCCTAAAATGCCTTACCCTAAAACCCATTAACCAAATACTCTACCCTAAAACGCCTTACCCTAAAACTCCTTACCCTAAAACCCCTTACCCAAATACCCTACCCTAAAACGCCTTACCCTAAAACTCCTTACCCTAAAACCCCTTACCCAAATACCCTACCCTAAAATGCCTTACCCTAAAACTCCTTACCCTAAAACCCATTACCCAAATACCCTACCCTAAAACGCCTTACCCTAAAACTCATTACCCAAATACTCTACCCTAAAACTCCTTACCCTAAAACCCATTACCCAAATACCCTACCCTAAAACGCCTTACCCTAAAACCCATTACCCAAATACCCTACCCTAAAACTCCTTACCCTAAAACTCATTACCCAAATACTCTACCCTAAAACGCCTTACCCTAAAACTCCTTACCCTAAAACTCATTACCCAAATACTCTACCCTAAAACGCCTTACCCTAAAACTCCTTACCCTAAAACCCATTACCCAAATACTCTACCCTAAAACGCCTTACCCTAAAACTCCTTACCCAAATACCCTACCCTAAAAAGCTTGACCCCCTAACCTAACCACTAACCTCCTACCTTAAAACCCCTATTCTCAACCCCCTACCCAACCACTAAATGACCCTTAAATTCACTTACCTTGGCAAAGCAGCCAGCGGGGTAGTGTCCAGCGTTAAAGCGGCCGCGGCGGAGGCTATTTCTGTGGCCGAATCCCTGCGGAGACTTGGTCACAGCGAGGCAGCCACAACCAAATGTCAGATTCCCTTAGTACATTGTCATACTTTGTTAGAATAGGCACTCAAATAATGTTTATTGTTACTGTAGCTCAGCGTTTGAGTTCTCACCCAGAAATGTGTGCATTGTAAACCGCAGCCACACGTGTTGCTCAGCAAAAGCAAAAAGCAAACTCCACAATTGTACTCACTACATCACTAACCCTTTAAGACCACTGTCTGACGTTTTACTCTAACTAGTGGCATTTCAGTAACTGAAAAAAAAAGAAAACTACTTTTGTTTAAAAAATACAGATACACTGTATTATCAGCAGAGCTGTTACCAACTCCGGACACACATTCAACTGCACATACAGTAAAGGCAGACTATCACATGGGAACTCCTATTACCGTCAATGGGAGTTTCAGTGTAAACTATTGCCGTTTAATGAATAACTCCCCTTGTGTCTTCCCATTATTTCACTGGCCTGGCAACTATGTTTAGTTTTCAAATGATAAAATCACAAAATTATTTGTGGACAGTACAGTATTGAAAACCTCAATGTCCAGGATAAAAAGCATTGGTGGCCCAGGTTTTAAAGGTCTCTCATTAACATGGAAGCACTGCGTACATGGTTGGTGCTATAGAAATAAAAATACAACACTGTGTAATGCTTGGAAATCCTGGGACAAGTGTGGTGCTCCAGGCATTCAGTTGCACATCCTTGATATAAATAGATTAAAAAAAAATAAACATTTTACTCTGCTGGTCATATTATTGTTATGTAGGCATTTGCTTTGGAAAACACTCCTGTAGTGTATGTTAATTAAATGCAGATGTTTTACAAATGTCTACTTTCACTGCTCAAGTGTGCATGTTGCTTTGTATTCTTTTTTTACATGCACAATTCCTGAGATTGTGTGTACAAAATGTGCATAACTGATTCAGAGCTTCAACTTAATCTCTCCAACCAGCCCCAATGGAATAGATTCATCATTCTCTGGTAATTGGATGCAGGGTCAATTCGGCTATGTTTTGCTCCCACTTTCCTGCTTCAGAGTCCACTTCAACCTCATGAACTCATAATGAGCAAGAAACAAAAGTACAATCTAGGCTTAGGTAGCACTTTAAAATTGTTGCATTTGACAGTACCTGGAAGTAGGTGAATTGAGAATGGTAAAGGTCTGGGTAAATGTGTAGAGTCGTTCCAACTACCAGTAGGAGTTCAAATTTATGAAGAGATGAACTAATGTAGCCTGTAAAGCCCAAGCACCAAATCTTCAAAAGAGCCTCCAAATCAAATAGCAAAGTAAAGGCAACCTAAGGAAAAACAGGAGACACATATTAACACTTGTACTGCCATAATACACGTCCTGGCGCCAGAAGACACATTACAGCAGATTCACTCAAAATGACCTCCAGTCATTGTGCATTTTTATTGAAGATAGTTCTAAATTGAATCTATATGTATACTAGTATGAATATCACTACACAAAGGTGTATTACTACAGAACTGAACATTATTTTAATCGGGTGAATTAACATGATAAAGCTGTGTGTCCCGTAGATATATAGTTTAAGGGGACAAAAAGAAGACGTTGGACACATGAATGAAGAAACCAAGGATATCTGACTCGTAAATGGAGGCATATATATTACACTATGTCAGGGCAAAGTGGTGTAAAATTGGGGATTAGTTAGTTAGTTAGTTAGTTAGTTAGTTAGTTAGTTAGTTACATAGTAGATGAAGTTGAAAAAAAGTTGAAAAAAAGATATGTGTCTTTGTTGAGTTGAACCTTTGCATAAAATTCATAAGGACTACTGTATGCATGCAAGCGCTTTATAAAAAAATAATTTACACTACTACTGTACATATACATTTTTGTACACAAAAAGAAAAATAATGTATAAAAACTGTAATCCCAAACTTCTGGTCTAGGGAAATTAATGGTACTGTTCAAAGAATCTGAGCAAATTACTATGATATATTTAATAGGCTAAAACTGGGTGAAAGATGCCTTAAAAATACATAATGAAAAAAATGACAAGCATAAGAATGTTTAAATCCTTTTCACACATTTCTCCTGGAAATGATAGTATACATTATAATCTAAAGTAAATGGTGGGACTCAACACCCCTTTTATTGCCTTGTCTCCCCCTTATCCTGTACCAATTATCTTTTGCCCTTTTATAGGGAAGGTACCGAACATACATACATCTTATTACCTCTTTAATAGGGAGGTCAATAACCTTCCCAAACATACAGTACGCACATCCCCAGGTCCACTCTGTTTAAAAGTAACAAATTAACATTTTAAAAAGAGTCAAAGTTTTTATTTTTAAATACTTTCAGGTGTGTTTTTTGACCAGTTAAACATATTGTTGGCATTTGTTTTATTTGATCATATTGATAATGAACCTTTAACCCCTTATATACCTCTGGGTCATAATAAACATTGTGTTGACTACTTCAGCACAAGTGACATTAAATGTAACATAGTTTATTAAAACATATTTCTATTGCATTATATATTGTTGTATTTACTTGTCACAAAAGTCAATGAGGCATGGAAATACTCTGGCTACTTAGAGGTCAATATTTGTGGCTTGCCTTTTATATTTCTAGTATATATATATATGTATTAACACACATTCCCGGATAGCTCAAACTCCTACATCCACCACATAATGAATATATATTTATGCCAAAATTAGTGTTACTGAGCGTTGCAAATGTATACGTACAACAGAAGACACGGGTGCCCAATGCTACATCAAATTGACAAAACATATATGGTAATGAGTATAAAGTATAAATACTTGAATAATAATAGTAATAACTTGGTTATTTAGTTAAACCCTTTGGCCAAAGCATCGTAAGCCTGCATATCAACGTCAAGGTAAACCAAAAATGCAGGTCCTAACACTAAAACTGTGAACCCTTCCTGTATGAGGGGAAGGAACTGCTGTGAGTCCTGTCCATTTCTAGAACCTCCCAAGTTAAAAGATATATATATGTATGTAGCCATGGCTGGTCCAGGCTATACTTTCTGCCTCCTGTCACGTTATTCCTGGTAACTACAGGCAGTGGCAGGCTATCCTGTGGGATTTACCCCCCCCCCCCCCCCTCATGCAGCCTCTTTGAGTGACTGGGATGGAGGTGAACCGGGTCTGTGTACAGCCCATCGGTGCAGACCTTGTGCCCTCCCCCTCTGTAGTAGGAGTCATTCTAAATGATAGAGAGTCTTGTTCTGAGTCTAGTCTGAGGAGGAGTGAAGCTGAGTCCCTCCCAGCCGGGAGGAGAGGTGCTCTCAGCCCCTTAGGGGGTTGAGGATAGGAGATCTACCAGACTGCAAGGCCTCAATTCAGAGAAGGCCAGGCACCATCCAGAGGCCTGGGAACCTATGCTGCCAACTGTATTTGCTGTAACAACACCTGCAGTGGATGCAATAAAGGATCCTATTTTATAAACCCCTGCCTGAGTCTACAGTCTATTGGTAGGGGTATGTTTGAATACTGTCAATGTGGGGACTGTCTCCAGTACACCTGGAGACTGCTATGACTGGAGGCGCTGACACCATGAAAAGAGCCTGAAGGATCACCAAAAGCCTGTCCTGTTTCCCCTTACCATCGCGGATGCTCATCTCTCCTGAACCCTCACAGGTAACAAGCACCATGACACCATGATACCTGTAGCTTTAGCAAGATCTCCCAGAGGGGAGGTGCTGCTGAGATGCAGAACAGGGCAGGCTTTCAGGACATTGCAGCACTGCAGCACAGGAGAAGCAGGGGCCGGGCCCCTGATGCTTCACCAGGGACCATGGGCACCCATTTCAAGTTAAGGAAGGTTGAACTTCTCTCTGAGGCTACACCAGGGAGGGGGTTACCCAGACCCTTACCAAAGATATTATGTTGGGATGTAGCCTGTGGGAATTGTTCAAGGGAGTGTAGATACCCTTCATAAGAAGAAAAAGAGACTGTTTGGGCATACCCTGTGGGAAATATCCAGGGACAGTGGATACCCTTCTAGCTGCCTAGAAATTGTTTTTGTTGGGGCGTACCCTGTGAGAAATTGTTCACGTAGCATGTACCCTTCATCTAGCTCAGAACAGTGGTTGGGGCGCACCCTGACAGGAAATCCAGGCAGCATGTAACACTCACCATCTTTATGGCAAAAATTCAGTGCAAGGAACGGGGCCCTGAGGCGTCGCCATAGACCCCGTGTACCTTTTGCCCCCATGGACAGTGCTATTGTCCTCAAAATGGAGTCCAACACATGGACTGTGTTCTCAAAATGGCGTTCCCGCCAGAAAAATGGGACTGCATGGGCTTGCAGCAAGTTGCAAGCTATTTTCTGCAAACTCAGTTGCAAGCTATTCGACGCCAAGCAAAGTACTGCCTATCACTGTGACTGGCTCAGTCGTAGCCAGGTCACACCCTGTTCTTCTATGCCCCTGCCCTATATTCAACCTAGGGGAGGGGGGCAACACCCAAGATCCAATCGGAGACCGTCTCTGCTCTGGAAGGAGTTATCCAGTGCCTGCCTAATTCAGTTCCACGGAGCTGAGCAAGTGATCAGAGCTACACAACCTCTGTCTACACTAGCTCAGCTAAAGAAAGAAAAAAATGTCTACTCTAGAGCTTGCCAATTACTACCTACGGCTACATGGTGGTCACGGTGAACAGCCAGTGTCACCTGCGCTGTGTATGCCCGAATTGCTAGTTTCCTGGGGGCGACACCAGCCCCACTCCGTGGTGCCCACACTGCGGGGTATTATTCATGCGGCCTGCCAGCCCTGGGCCCGCCAATTCTTATCAACCCTACGATCGGGGCTCCACACCAACTGGTGCGGCCCCTACGGCTGTCCCTGCCGCGGACGACATTGTGGGCTTGTGGGCCCTGACCATCGCGCTCAGATGCCTACGTGGTCTGTTGCCAGAGGTATCTTCTCCTGCCTACGACCGGGCCCTTATGCTCTCTGGTGTGGCCGGCCCTGACCTGTACAACGTGGAGCAATCCATGGGCCCCGCATCTTGTGACCAGAGTCCCCAGTGTACTGGTGCCAGAGACGATATCCACTGTGCTACCCCTGACGGTTCCAAGACCGGAACCTGTACCCAATGACCGGGAGGGTGAGTTGACTGCACAGGGGGTGTTGGGTGCACTTCCTCTGGCGGCGCGGGAGCAGGCAAGCACTGTGCTAATATTTACACATATTGCCATTACATTGGTTCTGTAACACACTCTCTCATGTCTCCTTAACCTGTATTGTCAATTATCCTGACTAATATACTTAAACGATTTGTAGGTAGTATTAATTATCACAATACCCAATATTTGTAGCTAGTATTTGTACATACTTGTGCCCTCCATCCTTTTATTTGCTATCCCCCTTACATACACTGTATGGAATATAATGTTACTGTATTTGTTCAGTAACAGATGTACGAAACACACTTGGCGAACGTTTTGACATCCATTACTGAACTTATTTGTCCACTGAAAATTGGATGAACATGTACTCCCTCTTACTTATATGTATGAAAGGACATAGTTTGCAGACAGAATTTAGAAGTGGATAATGTAGAATATTCAGCGCTCGTGCTGCAGGTATATGTAGTGTTGGAATAAAAGTCCCCTTGCTGCATGTGTGTGGAGCGTCTCCCCGATCTGCTCCTGGAGCAAGGTGATCCCCTAAAAAGGGGGGCACCTTGGAAGACAAGAAGAAAAAATGCACACAATGCGCACCAGGGATTAAAATAATAACATTTATTAGTAAATATTTCACTGAGGGGATCCAACCCCACCTCAGTTATAAAAAGATGACGCTGTGCGTGACCTCCTGACGAAGCACGTAGTGCGAAACGCGTAGAGGTCACGACAGGTCATTCTGCGCGTGTTCCTGACGGGCTGAGATGGCACCTGCAAGAAGCCCAGGCGGTGGTTCCATCTCTGCGGTGACGTGATCCGGATCTCTATACGTCTGCCACGGACGCGCCTTTGGCTTCAGTGTGAGTCTCCGTCTACCCTTGACAGTCATAGATAGTTGTTTCACTATATTTTAGTTAATTCAGGATCAATCGTTCTGTTTTATTTATTTAACACTATCTCTTCGATTTTTTTTATTGTGTGTTATGCTGTCAATGGATTTAGAATAATTAATGTATATCCTAAGGTTCATGTTCATTGTAACTGAACCTAGCTGTGTGACTTTTCATAACTGAGGTGGGGTTGGATCCCCTCAGTGAAATATTTACTAATAAATGTTATTATTTTAATCCCTGGTGCGCATTGTGTGCATTTTTTGTTCTAGAATTTAGAAGTGTAAAAAAATATTTGTTTTCTAAGAAAGCATGTTTGATGTGTATATATTACCCAATAAGAACCACAAACCAAAATAGTGAAATACATTTTTTTATTGATTTTCAAGCAGCAACCTTTGAGATCTAGTGAATGGGCAAGCGATTGTTGGTGCGCCTTGGGGACGTCTTTGACCTCTGACATGAACATTGGCAATTCGTGGCCGCACAATTGCTGTTTCGGGTGCAGTGGGCACTGGCATTATTCCTGGAGGTGGGTGTGCCAAGGGTGAAGTGGGCACTGGTATTATGCCTGCAGGTGGCTGTGCCAAGGTTAAACGAAAGACTTGCATTATGCCTGCCGGTGGCTGTGCCAAGGGTGTAGCGGATACATTTCCACTTGTCTTCATAAGGTGTGGTTGAATCATCTTTTTCCAGGTAGAGGAAACAGGGCACCAGTATTTTCTCATGGGTTTTCGCTTATGTGCTCTACATCTTTTGCTTTTTGCAGGTGACTGTGCAATTACTGGTGGTGGAGACTGTGCAATTACTGGTGACGGAGACAATTCAATTACTGGTGGCGGAGACTATGCAATTACTGGTGACGGAGACAATTCAATTACTGGTGGCGGAGACTGTGCAATTACTGATGGCGCAGACTGTGCAATTACTGGTGGCGGAGACTGTGCAATTACTGGTGGCGGAGACGATTCAATTACTGGTGGCGGAGACGATTCAATTACTGGTGGCGGAGACTGTGCAATTACTGGTGGCAGAGACTGTGCAATTACTGGTGGTGGAGACTGAGCAATTACTGGTGGCGGAGACTGTGCAATTACTGATGGCGGAGACTGTGCAATTACTGGTGGCAGAGACGATTCAATTACTGGTGGTGGAGACTGAGCAATTACTGGTGGCGGAGACTGTGCAATTACTGGTGGCGGAGACTGTGCAATTACTGGTGGTGGAGACTGTGCAATTACTGGTGACGGAGACAATTCAATTACTGGTGGCGGAGACTGTGCAATTACTGGTGACGGAGACAATTCAATTACTTGTGGCGGAGACTGTGCAATTACTGATGGCGGAGACTGTGCAATTACTGGTGGCGGAGACTGTGCAATTACTGGTGGCGGAGACGATTCAATTACTGGTGGCAGAGACGATTCAATTACTGGTGGCGGAGACTGTGCAATTACTGGTGGCGGAGACTGTGCAATTACTGGTGGTGGAGACTGAGCAATTACTGGTGGCGGAGACTGTGCAATTACTGGTGGCGGAGACTGTGCAATTACTGGTGGCGGAGACTGTGCAATTACTGGTGGCGGAGACTGTGCAATTACTGGTGGTGGAGACTGAGCAATTACTGGTGGCAGAGACTGTGCAATTACTGATGGCGGAGACGATTCAATTACTGGTGGTGGAGACTGAGCAATTACTGGTGGCGGAGACTGAGCAATTACTGGGCGGAGACTGTGCAATTACTGGTGGCGGAGACTGTGCAATTACTGGTGGCGGAGACTGTGCAATTACTGGTGGTGGAGACTGAGCAATTACTGGTGGCGGAGACTGTGCAATTACTGGTGGCGGAGACTATGCAATAGATGAATCCGGAGAAAATATTCCAAAATCTAATGAAGCTACAGATGATGAGGCAGGAGAGCGTACTGCAGACGCGTGTGCTGTCGCATACATATCATTTTGTTTCATTAAGATTCCAGCTATAAATTGCATTGAGCAATTATGGATATACGTTCATAACGGTCCAATATACCAGTCACAAGGATATTGTTCTCCTCATCGTTGAAACGTATATTTATTTTAGTTTCTATACGCTATACGCTTCTTACGTGGATGCCGAGCTGCAACCACTGAGTTCTGCTGCTGCTGCTGCTGCTGCTGCTGACTGGACTCCCCTGAGACTGAGACTGCAGGAGCCTCCCACTCTCCCAACCAATACCACCACCACTCACCCCACCATCACTCCTCTAACTCCCACGTGCACTTACACGTCTACTCAACCAAACACCACTCACCTCAGCACTACCACTCACCCCACCAGTAATCCCGCCATCACTCCCCAGACTCCCACAAGCACTCCAATGCCTAGTCCCACTCCTCCTGTCCATACCTCAAACACTCACAAATAACAGAGAAATAAAATAAATGACACACTAACAAAAACTGTTCAAACTCACAAGACAATAAAATTGTAAAGAAAACAAAATAACAGAAGACAAGCCTATCAAAATTCACAACTCTAGCAATCCCAAATCCTCCAAATGCCTAGCTCTGTCTGTCTCTCACTCGCTCCCAACAACACAAAGAAAGATTACAATAAATAGACCATTTAAATAGGCCTCTCGAGAAATTGGTTGTCTCACGAGATTGGAGCACAATTGTAAAAAACATTTTTTTTAACACACCGCGCCATTTCCTAGTTTTCAGAGAGACGATCATCATGCTGCTGGCTACTCTCCAGTTTTGCAAATGTTGCTATCACAGGTATTCATGGCTTTCTGCATACCGTGATAGCAATGCTGTCAAAACTGGCGATTTAAACAGGCCGGCGATTTTTTTTCCGGCGCTTAGTGCATAGGTCATGACGCAAATGCACTGATTTTATCACTGCTTTGTGAATAGGCCCCTTATAGAGGGTTGGGGATACTTACAGTGCATCTGATCTCAGACTCCCTATTAGAGAGGGTTGGGGTTCCTTACAATGCATCTGATCTCAGACTCGTTATTAGAGAGGGTTGGGGCTCTACAGAATTTCACAATATAATTATAATGTTCTTTAACCAAAAAAGGTTTAAAACCACTGATTTAGCATGCTGAAGCAATAGAAGGGCAGGGTTTCTGTGAAGGCACAGAAACATTATCACAACAATTACTGTACTTTCTTATGCTAATAAATACCTTTTATGAGACAAAATCATTTTGTTACACTACTCTAAATCAGCTTTGTATCAAAAAAATTAAGACGCCACAATGAGAACTGTAAACCATGAAGTGCTTTTGTGAGGTCAAACTTCTGAATGAAATTAGGAAACAAAATTAAACAAAATGAGCAACTCCATTAATTATGTTTCATGTAACGGTGTTCTTACAAGATGTGCCATTTAATGTTTGAGAAATGTTATGTAAGTGTTCCTGTCGGTTGCACTCTTGATGATAATAAGCAGCTTAGCAACCATCATGGATTGCTGACAGAGGTTCCACTCAAGCATCAGCTCATTACCACTGACATTTTCTTTCAAGAAACTAGCTTCCGGATTATTGGTTGACATCCTTTATTCATTGTCAGACAAAAGAATTTGAACACGTTGAGAATGTGTTTTTAGAGAATTTAAGGGAATAAATTATAGCATATTGAATGGCTTCTACATGCCAACTTGAAACAGCAATGTGTATACTCACCTCAGCGAGATAAAACTCATCATATTGTCTTTTAAAATTCTCTCCTTTGTAGTAGTTGCTGGCAGCTACAATGACATCCACGGCAACCATGCTCAGTATAAACATGTGAAAAATTGAGGACCTCATCATTTTCTGCACATAAAGAAAAATACAAAGGACACGTGAGGACACAAACAAATACCAATCGAATTTCATGTTTTACTTTCTATTTTTTTTTTACCAGAGCACAACTGCATTATTTTTAGCCCCAAGGATCCCGGGTTCTTATGACACTTACTGGTTACTGAGTTTAAGTCCCTTCGGGGAAAACAAAATGACAGCCAACTCTCGGCCAATATGAAGCTGCAAAGTCACTGGCTGCAGCTTCCTTTTGGATGACCAGCTAAATCCCCTTCAAAAAACAGAAAGTAAATAACTTCACTAATATTTATCTTGGTAACATTTAAAAAAGGGGGGTATTAGTTAGGGAGGATGGCTGCTTTAGACATTTTATCTTTTGACTAAAGAAGTGCACTCAAGTGCAAAACATGTTCATTTTGCCACCTCATGCCTGTGTCAAAAATGTAGTATCTAATATTACTCAGTATTAGAGATGTGGCAATCAGCAATAATTTCACAAGTGGAATGTGATATTCATGCAAATTGCAATCAGCATTGCTTTCGAGACTGAATTGTTTTTGTAAGTGGGAGACAGGTTTAATAGAGAAGAGAGTTAAAGTGATATTTTTCCTCTTTTATGGGGAATTGAACTCATTTTGCCAATGCGAAAACATTGACATTACTACAAAGGGAGAAATGTATCAAAGCAATTTTTGGGCACAATTGACGCTAGGAAGTGTTTTCACTTTGTACAGTACATCTTAGCAATGCATCATCCTTTCAACTTACTTTTCTCTAGTTTTGTTCCATGAGCGTCTGCATGACAATTTGGGAAGTGTTAGGAGTTATAGAGGAGTTGCATCTAACATTAAGGGGGACATGTATCAAAATGGTTCAATTGGCGCCAAAACACAAAACAAATATTTGCATCTGCCTCAATTTGCACCAGCGATAAATGTATCTATCTAATCTTGTTTCATACTGTGACAGGGTAAATAAAAGCCACCAGTTATATGCCTGGAAAACCTATGTCTAGTCTGCAGTGCAGCACTGACTAGGTTAAATTTCAGCTGGGAACCTCAGGACAATTAGTTGGATCCCAGCTGCCTAATCAAGGTGTGTTAAAACCCAGGTTGTAGACACATGGAGTTTGCTGTTGATGAGAGAGGAGTAAGCTGCTAAAGTGATTCCTGAAAACAAGGTCTGAGTAGCAAAGTAGTGAAACTGTGAACTGTCTGTCCCCTGCATAGAAAAAGGGTAGCTGCATATATATAAACTGTCTGCTAAAGAGAAACTGTTTTGTTTGGTTTGCTGAAGGAAAAGCCATTTTCATTTGTTGCTGAAAAAGGGCTATTTTTGTTTTGTGTGCTGTATATTTTTCAAGGCAAAATAAAACAGCCTTGTCAAGAAACCCACGTGTGTAGTTGCATGTACCCTGCAACATATGGTGTCAGAAGTGGGATTTGATTTTTTTCAAAAGGCTCCTGCAGTTAAAGGGCCACACACACACACACACACACAAGAATGGAAGAAATGTTGAAAGCGTTTCTGTGCGAGCAGGCCCGGCTGCAAGCGGAGAGAGATGAAAGACTACAGACAGCACAGGATGAGCGGATTGCCAAGCTGCTGACCCAAGTCCAAGGGTCTGCCGGTGCAGAACTGGCCAGCAGACCCCCGATACTCCTGAGGAAAATGGCACCGAATGAGGATCCAGAGGCTTTTTTAGTAACATTTGAAAGAGTCGCCGAAGCTCAGGGCTGGGCTGCAGATCGCTGGGCAACTGCTTTGGCCTCGCTCCTCATAGGTGAAGCCCAGGCCTCATATCAGGGCTCCCTACAGATCAGGCAATGGACTACCGCCAAGTAAAAGCCGCCATACTGGATCGCTTAGGTTTGACCCCAGAGACCTACCGGCAGCAGTTCCGGAACATGAAGTACACCGCTAAGATGAGACCCGGGGTCCTCGCTCAGCAATTATTGGACTTGTGTACGCGCTGGATACAACCCGAGGAGTGCACTAAGGAGGCAATTCTTGAGCAGGTGGTTTTGGAACAATTTCTACAAGTAATACCCCCTCCCGCACGCTCGTGGGTAAAACGCCACGCTGCTGAAACCCTAGCTTTGGCGGTCCGACTCGTGGAGAACTTCCTTGGGGCTGAGCAGCAGGAGAGTGTCCTGGACCCGACTCCACCGGCACTTGCGGATGCCCAAAGAGGGAGGTCGGATCAATGGGGAACCTACGGCCCGTCACGGAACCGCCAAGTCCAAAGGAAGGAGCAGTCGTTCCAGCAATGACGGAGTCAAAATGCTGGTCCCCACACAGACCCTCATCTCCTTCCGGATGTCGGCTCGTCGCAAAGTGAGAGGAACTTCCGAGGACTTCGCCCCACAGGACCCACCAGATGCCTGGTCTCCAGTAACTGGTCCAGCGGAGCGCTATCCACAGCCCCCTCCTACGAGGGAACCCTCTCCATGTTCTGCCTGCGGAGAACAAGGCCACCGGTATGTGGACTGTCCACAGATGGATTGTTCATTCAGCAGAACCGTCGCCACGGCTTTTTCTGGGGAAAATTACAAGCCCTGGCTACTTCCAGCCCTGATTGGGGGAAAACTCGTCCAGGCCCTTGTAGATTCGGGCTCTGGGAAAACTCTGGTCCTCCAGGAACTGTTACCGCCCAACGTGTGTTCTTTTGACTCCCCATGGAGCATAGAATGTATACACGGCGATGTAAAACTTTATCCGACGGCCAAAATCCGGCTACAGGTAAAAGGTCAGGAGGCTTACCTCAAAGTAGGAGTCGCTCCTTGGCTACCTGCCCCCGTTGTGCTCGGTCGGGACTGGCCTTTTTTTGCAGACCTAATGGCCCCAGTCTTTCACGAGGAACCTCCTTCTGGGGCTCAGGAGAACCCTGGCAAACTGTTCCCCTTCTTGGCAGACCATTTTCCCAGTAGACACCGGGTTCAAAAGACTCGGAAGCAAAGACGCTTGGACAAACAGGACTGGTTGCAGAAATCTGGGTCTCAAGGTGACCATTCTAGTAGTCAGAGGTCACAAGTGATGGATGGGGATGGCCAAAAGGGAGGGGGATATGGGCCCTGGAGATTTACCAGACCTGTACCTCCCTGACTTTCGCCAGAAGCAAAGGGAAGACCCAGTCCTTGCGAGACAGTATGACAAGGTGGTGAAAATTGATGAACAGATTTTAGATGCACAGGGGGTGATAGTATTCCCCCATTTTGAGCTATCAGAGGATATCCTATATAGGGTGAATAGGCAGACACAAACAGGGGAGGTCACCAGACAGATATTGGTTCCCAAGGCGTTTGTTAAATCTGTGTTCACTCTAGCCCATACTGTCCCTTGGGGTGGTCACCTAGGCAGGGATAAAACATTGGACCGTATTTCATCCCGATTCTATTGGCCAGGGATGCATAGTGATATTGCTAAGCTATGTGCAGCATGTCCGGAGTGCCAGCTAACTAGTCCAAAAGGATAAAAACCAGCCCCTTTGGTTCCTCAACCCTTGGTGTCAGTTCCCTTTGAGAGGATTGGGGTAGACTTGGTAGGACCCCTAGAACCTTCTGCGAAAGGACACAGGTTTAACCTTGTAATAGTGGACTATGCAACAAGGTATCCTGAGGCGTTCCCCCTGAGAACAGCAACGGCGAAGCAAGTAGCCAACAAGTTGTTGGAACTGTTCTCACGGGTTGGATTTCCCCAGGTTATGTTGACAGACCAAGGTACAAATTTCATGGCTAAACTGATGCAGGATGTCTTAAAGTTACTAGAGGTCAAGTCTGTTCGGACATCGGTCTACCATCCACAGACTGACGGATTGGTGGAAAGATTTAACCGAACTCTAAAAGGGATGCTGAGGAAATTTGTAGACTCAGAAAATAGAGCCTGGGATGAACTTCTCCCTTTTCTGCTGTTTGCAGTGCGGGAAGTTCCCCAGGCCTCCACGGGATTCTCTCCATTTGAATTGCTCTATGGCCGCCAACCGCGGGGTATCCTAGACCTCCTAAAGGAGTCCTGAGAGGAACAGCAGTCCCCTTCTAAGAATACCCTGCAATATGTATTAGACATTAGGAAGCGCCTAGATGTGGTCGGCCATTTTGCCAGGGAGAATCTTAGATCAGCCCAGGACAGTCAGGAGAGACATTACAATCAGAATGCTCGCATGAGAGTGTTTCACCTGGGAGACCAGGTGATGTTATTGTTACCCAGTTGTGAGAGTAAACTCCTGGCCAAATGGCAGGGCCCATTCGAAGTACTCCGCCGTACGGGTGATGTGGATTACAAAATCGCTCAACCAGGGTCCAGGAAGGGTAAACAAATTTACCATGTGAACTTGCTGAAACCCTGGAAGATGCAGCGGTCTCTATTCATCCACCCGGTGGAGGAGGAAACGGACTTGGGTCCTCAGCCTCCACGGGAGAACATCGTGAGTGACGATAAAATCCCAATGGGTAAACAGTTGTCCTCTGAACAAAAAGGGGACTTGTTAGCAATAATTACACAATTCCAGGATGTTTTTTCTGACTTACCAGGACAAACTAACTTAATTTCCCATGCAATCGAGACACCACCTGGGGTAAAAGTACGTTCCCGTCCTTATAGGTTGCCTGAAAGTCGTAGGGCTCTGGTAGAGAAGGAGGTACAAGAAATGTTACACTTAGGAGTGATTGAGGAATCATGCAGTAATTATGGTCCCTAAACCCGATGGGAAGGTAGGATTTTGTGTGGACCTCCGAAAGGTCAATGCGGTATCCAAGTTTGACGCATATCCGATGCCAAGGGTGGACGAATTAATTGACGCCCTTGGTAACGCAGAATATATATCCACGTTGGACTTGACAAAAGGATACTGGCAAATACCCTTAGAGGAAAAGTCCAAATGCAAAACAGCCTTTGCCACTCCTATGGGTTTATACCAGTTTGTGACAATGCCATTTGGACTGCATGGAGCCCCAGCCACATTTCAGAGACTCATGGATAAGGTACTGAGGCCCATAGGACTTATGCCGCAGCCTACCTAGATGACATTGTCATTTATAGTAAACACTGGCGGGCCCATCTAAATAGGCTGAAAGCGGTCCTCAAATCTCTAAGAGAGGCAGGGCTCACAGCCAACCCTAAGAAATATGCCTTGGGTAAAGCGGAAACCAAATATTTAGGGTATGCAGTGGGAGGTGGAAAAGTAAGGCCACTAGCCGACAAGGTAGCTGCCCTGAAAGAAGTTCCGACCCCCCAAACAAAAACGCAGGTACGCTCTCTGCTGGGTTTAGCAGGGTACTACCGGCGGTTCATCCCCAACTATTCGGAAGTGGCAGCCCCTTTAACGGACCTCACAAAAAAGTGTGCCCCTACACAAGTGGTGTGGTCAAGGGATTGTCAGAGAGCCCTTGAGGACATAAAAAGGTGTCTATCAGACGGTCCCATCCTTATAAGCCCAGACTTCAACAGCCCTTTTATAGTGCAAACCAATGCATCAGAGATAGGACTAGGGGCAGTGTTGTTACAACAGTTTGAGGGAGTTGAACATCCTATCCTTTTCCTGAGTAGGAAATTGTTCCCAAGGGAAAAAAAATACTCAGTGATTGAGAAAGAGTGCCTCGCAGTAAAGTGGGCAATCGAGGCTTTGAGGCATTACCTGGCAGGAGTCCATTTTACTTTGGTGACGGATCATGCTCCACTGAAATGGTTAAATAGCATGAAGAATTCCAATGCTAGATTGACTAGGTGGTATATGGCCCTCCAACCCTTCTCATTTGAGATTCAGCATAGGCCGGGAAAAGAGAACGCAAATGCCGACTTCTTTTCTAGAGAAGGGGTGGATGGTCGGGCTTCAGCCGTGCGTAGCCCCAGCCACACACTAACAGGGGAGGAATGTGACAGGGTAAATAAAAGCCATCAGTTATATGCCTGGAAAACCTATGTCTAGTCTGCAGTGCAGCACTGACTAGGTTAAACTTCAGCTGGGAACCTCAGGACAATTAGTTGGATCCCAGCTGCCTAATCAAGGTGTGTTAAAACCCAGGTTGTAGACACATGGAGTTTGCTGTTGATGAGAGAGGAGTAAGCTGCTAAAGTGATTCCTGAAAACAAGGTCTGAGTAGCAAAGTAGTGAAACTGTGAACTGTCTGTCCCCTGCATAGAAAAAGGGTAGCTGCATATATATAAACTGTCTGCTAAAGAGAAACTGTTTTGTTCGGTTTGCTGAAGGAAAAGCCATTTTCGTTTGTTGCTGAAAAAGAGCTATTTTTGTTTTGTGTGCTGTATATTTTTCAAGGCAAAATAAAACAGCCTTGTCAAGAAACCCACGTGTGTAGTTGCATGTACCCTGCAACACATACATTTGGTCCAGATCTCTTTGGAGCAGAGGTTAACGTCACCTAAGCCTGGTAGATTTATTTGATGCAAAGAGAGAGGAAAACGGCAGCGGTTGTAGGCACAATTTGTATTCACTAATATGATATTGTTGTAAGCAAACTGGACCGATTTGCATTTTATTTAATGTTTAGTATTCTAAATTCTAAAAAACAACAGAATCGATTTTATTATCAATAAAGACTTTATTGGCATCGCTCATTTTTAAATTAGTTTATAGTGTATATACAGATGTAGCCAACAAGATTGCAACGCGGGCGCACTTCCACTGGTGAAATGGCGCGATAACCCTGCCCCCTTCTCACGAGCAGCTGATTCAAAGCAATGGCCGTTGGTGTGTTCTGTATTTCCAGCTGCAGCGCACCATGGGTTGCAATAACGTTGGCTACTGAATGTCTGTAGTGTAAATGTGGCATTCTGAAAAAAATCTAGTTTAATGGCTAATTTGTATTCTTGCACAGAAATCAATCAAGAAATAATCAACAAAGAGACCCCTACTGCTGCACTCAGCCAATAAATGTATAATATAGGGATCAATACCCTTAATTACAATAATTGTACTCTATTGTTATGCAAAGGAATGTCATCTAAAACAAAATAATAAAATGACGTCACTTGGCGGAGACTGATACAATTACCGATCGACACGGAAGACTTTAGAGACAAGGACTAAGTGAATTAATCTAATTATCCTTCATACAAATATACATACAGCTCTGATCTCTAAGTATCATACCCAGCCATTGGGGATTTTAATTATCAATGTTATATTCACTGTAAGTATCTATTTGTGCACTTAGATATTATATTTCTAATAAACTTGTATTATTTTGTTTTAGATGGCATCCCTTCTCATAAGAATAGATTACAATTATTGTAATTAAGGGTATTGATCCCTATATTATACATGTATTGGCTGAGTGCAACAATAGGGGGTCTCTTTTTGTTGATCATTTCTTGATTGATATCTGTGCTAGTATGTCTTTCTTCCCCATGCACCCCATTATAAGCATTACAATAATTACTTTTTAGTACTAAGTTGGAGCGGCTGATACTTCTTTTTAATTTTTTTTTTATTCTTAACAGAACCAGCAGTCTATATGCTTTTTTAATATCTTTTTTTTTCAGTATCTGAATTGAGTGTCCCCCTGGAGCGACATAATTGGGCTCTCCTGCTTACCCCTCGCTCGGAGGTTCTTTAACTGCGTAGTCAAGATGTGGCTACAGTAAACATTAGTAAGTTTAGGACATCTTTGAAGCACAGAGGCTAATCATATGTGACTAAATCAGGATATTAATTTTATGTAGGGTTGCACAAATAATACTATACATTTCAATTTCATGCTCTTCAGTGGCCATTAATTATATAAAGAGTGATGCTTACAATTGGTATTACATTATATTTTACATGTGCTATTATACTATTTTGTGAAGACTCTCCCCTTCTAGCAAATATTGGAATGTGTTGATACACTGAGAACCCAAAAGCATAGCATCAGACAGCTAGAGTTACAAATGCAATGAGTGGTTTCGCTCAGCCTGATTTAGCAAAGAGTGTTTCAGTAAACATGTTTTCCACAACAACATAATAGAACATAATAGATTTCAGAAAACATAAAACAGAACCTGTAGCATTATGCCACAGTAGTATACCAATCTATCTGCATATAGATGGGAATCATAGTGGTATAGACTTATGTATATCATTGCATTTCATAAACAGTTTGACAGAAAATTGTGGCATGTCACCAATATCTAACTCAGAACCATGTACCTGTAGATAGTCCAGGTCAGGAATCTAGCATGTGTTCCTCTGCCCCCCGTGCCTTCCCTGTTACCCTGCACTGCGTGCACCCCTTTAACCCCCATTATCCGGTGTATACTCCCGTGATTCCAATTGATTCATTACTGCTGCTGCTAGCAACACTAAAGACCGTCACTCTTTAGAGCTTGTACACGTTTTTTTCAGAGAATGCTGCATTATTGCCGTTGTTTGCTCAGAGTTTCTGGCTGTTATAGGAGAGTACTTTGTACTGTATGTTTATTTTGTTTTTTATGTAGTTTAATAAATTAGGTTTTAATTCTCCTGCTGGTGAGTCCTACTTTTTTCTGGGAGCGGATGGATATGGATCTTTGTTCGTGCACCAGGTCAGGAATCTAGCCATCTAATTGCCAGGGCTTTCTCTGGTCCAGGAAGGTGTTTAGCATACCAAATGTAATTGTCAGTGAATAACTGAGAAGGATACTGGGTGTGTCCAGGAGTCAGTCTATCTAGTGTGTTGCAGAGAGGACTGGACCCTGACTCTGGACCTTTTTTAATATGGTCCAAATCTCTCTACACTAGTGGTACCCAACTCCAGTCCTCAAGGACAAGTAACAATCCAGGTTTTAGGGAAATTCTTGGTGGAGCATGTGGCTCAGTCAAAATTATACCTGCCACCTGTGCTAATGATACTGTAGGATAGCCATAAAACCTGGACTGTTAGCGGCCCTTGAGGGCTGGAGTTGGGAGCCACTGCGTATACACTGTAATTTCATTTTTTATACATTACTAGATCTTTGCACTGGGAAAGCACAATTAATTTTTATACTTGTTAATACAGCTAAACTATTATACACTATTCTAAGTTGGTTTACTTGTGGTTTTATCTAAAAATGTGTTTATTAGCTTGTATCCAATTGATTAATTAAATGGAACCTAACACAGCACCTTAATTTCACGAAAATGTGAAATATATTTTACATTTAATCAAAATATTTCAAGGTAAGGTGAAAGAAAGAAAAAGCAATACAATCTAGTTTAAAACTAGATTATTTGAAGTATCACAAAATCTGTGAATCTGTTGCTCACACTGATAATTTTTGCAGTCAGCGTTTCACTGCATATTGTCAGAGTCTTCCTAGACATACTGCTCACAGCCACAGTTCCTTTCTCTGTCCACTGGGTGGGCTGCTGTTTTCGGTCTGCGCTGGGGTTCCTCTGTCTGTCTGTCTCCTTGTTGCTCCTGTTCTCTGTCCTTATATTTTCCTGTTTCCTGTTCCTCCCTTGCCTTTGCTTTGTGTTGTGTTCCCTGGCTTATGCTTGAACTTGTTTCTGTATCTGTTCCGTAATAAAGTCTCTTGCTATTGAACTAGATTGCCCCAGTCTGTTTCCTGCTAGCAAGTCCCAGTCCTGTTCCTGCTCCTAGTCTAAGTCGCTGCTCCCTAGTCTCAGTTCCTGCTCCCCGGCCCTGCCTTCCTGTTGCTGACAATGCCTGTGACCACGACAATCCTGCTTGCTGCCTGGGTATAAAGTGCTGTAGTGCCATTTGTGAGGAGATTGGTGTCCGAGACCATGCAGCAGGGAACAATTAGCCTGTTTCCCCAGGGAGTCAGGCCACTGCTCACAAGCTTCAAAAGGTGTAAGGGCAACATCACATTATTCTACAGGGTTATGTTACTCCCAACTCTGCAAGGGCCCCACCAGTGTGCCAATAGTGGGAGGACACTGTCACGGGAGACCAGGTTTATCAACACCTTTTTATACTGGGATCATAGTTTGAGCAAAGCAAGGAGGTAAAATCAATTTTAATTTATTTCAGGAAAAGACATACACACAATGTAACACAATTTACAGGGTTACCACACTTACTGGAAACGGGGCTAACGCATAAATCTACCTCTAAACAAAATTCACAAAAATGATCTCTTTAGGAGCCCTTTCCAATGACTGGTAGGTACTCACAAAAGTCCTGGAACTGATTTCGGCATGCAATGCCAGGCGTGACCGCTACGTTCTTCAGAAGTGGGACTTAGAAGAATTCTTGAGTCAAAATTTTTGAAGCCGGCTCGTGTCTATTCAGCACAGAGCATGTTTGAATTTGCCGCTGTTGGTTTGGCGCTTGGAATCTGCTCTTCTCATTGGCTGCAAGGCTCCTTAAGGGGTTTTAGTGTCCCATTAAAAATCTCTAAAGCCTATCAGAGCGTGGGAATTCTCCTGCCAGCCAATCACCGATTTGCCGGTATTGTAAAGCTGGGTGGCCACCTTTTCTCAGTCTGCCAAGGGGCATGCGCTAACCTGGCACCTCTGCCTCTTTTCATACTGAGCACACCCGCTGGCCAGGCTCCACAGAGTCTGGGATCTGGCAAATGGTGGCTGGATAGCTTTGTGTTAGCCCAGGATGCAGGTACTCAAGTAGAACTGCAGTACCCCTCCTATTCTAACACCTTGGCATCCCTGAGGCTTTCAAGTCAGGACTCCGCATAGACCCATAGCTACCAAGCTTGGTAGCTAGTTGGTCTCTTGGAATCCATGACTTGAAAATCCCACATTTCATTCACAGGTTATCAGTACATATACCTACTAAATATAACTCATTCATATAATATACTGTGTCCTGTCTTCTGTGTGGTAAAGATGTATAAGTCCCTATTCTGGTGTCAGGGATGGAGTGAGTGTATATATTACCTACACTCACAAGTCTCATACTTGGCCCACTTAAGAAAAATAACTTTTAAACTTTTACACCCAAGCAATCCCTCTCAGCTTTATCACTTAGCTGGAGCATCCCCTGAACCCCTCTACCAGGTTTCAGAGTACCTGGGCATGTATCTGGGAACCTCTCTTTATACTAGGGACCCCTCTGTATACTAGTGTGTGATGGCAGGTATACATTAATGCCCGTTTACCTTGTCTGGAAGATGCTGCAGCAGGAATCCTGGCTGTGAGTCGTAATAGCGTTTTCAGAGTCAGAGTTTGCCCGGGGCAATGTGCTTGGCTGTATCCGAGAATCTCGCTTGATTCCCGGATCCAACTCCTGGTGTATCCCATAACTCGGGGAACCCAGATACATAGACATATTCTGTAAAGCCTTTCTCTGGCAAACCCACTCTGAAACTTACAGCCTAGAAATCTCCCTATCCCAGCATCCCAGGAAAGGCAAAACACACAAATATTTAATGTCGTATAATTTGCACACAATCACAGTAATGCATTTAAGACATCTGGGTCCAAGAGCTGACACTCTAGGACCCCAACACATCGACAGGGGTGACCAAGTGGGCTGAATCTTTATTAGTGAGCCTGGTTAACCCCTTCATCGTCACAGACACACAGAGTACTCTTGGGTGGATGAGACTGTTACTGGGACTCCAGGCTCCAGGACTGAAGACAGTTGGATCGCATTGCTATGTGCATGAGCAAATGTATGTTCATATAATTCATGTTATAGCGTGTATATGTTATGCTTATGTTATTCATTGTTTTTAAAGATATATATTATTTCGTTAGCCACAGAACGGTATCATCTATTTATTTTTTGATTATTGAAGCTCGGCTAACACGGTACTGATACCTCTACATGTATATATATATTTATTTATTTTTACTCCCCCTCCAAATGTGTGTTTTTTATGTTAGCATATAGTTTTCCTGGGAGAGAGAATCCCTGTTTTTAGGCAGGGCCACTGTCAGGTGAAGGCACGCTGAACTTGTTAACCCAATTTCTCATTTCTCAATTTCTCATTCATGCCCCTCAGGATCTGTCTTAATTACCAACAGGTGAGCGCCAGGTACACATTTTTCTGTGACTGTGGGAATACCAGGGAAAGGGATGCTATATCATTATTTATATCTCATTGCGTTCCTCACACTCTCCTTTTCTTTCTCATGAGGTGTATCTCTTTCCCTCACATGCTTGTGTTTCTCCTTGTAGTAAAGAAGTTACCAAATCCAAGTCTAGATTATTGTCTCACCCAAAATTTGTATATCCTAGTCAATAAACATGTAGCCTGCTTAAGTACAATATATATTGTGACAGAGTCACTGACTCAGTAGGCTGGAATAGTGAATGGAGAGACACTTCAGCCAGTTCACAGAGTGTTAATCTCCTCAGAGAGAAAGCACAGCTGAAGACTGATTAAACCAGGGCTGAACTAATCTGAAACAAGTGCTTTAAAAAGCAGGAAGTTGCTCACACAAGGTGAGCTTGTTTTTCCACAGGAAGGTGGAGAGACTTCTCCTGGCTGGGAAGCCGTAGCTGTTGCTCTGGTCCCCCAGTCCTGCGAGGAGCTATGCTGCTGGGACCAGCTGGGATCCCAACCCAGGATAAAGATAAAGATTGCTGCGAGCTGGACACAGTCTGCTCCCCGGAACCGTGTTCCTGTTTGCTGTTGGAGCTGCATCACAGATAAGACTTTATTATTATACTTATTGGTTATACTTTGTGTAGCATATGGTTTGGGCATAACCAGATTAGCTGGCTGCCCTGTTAGTAAGGGCTCAAGAAGTGAGTTCATTTCCCTAACGGGAATAGGCTTTAATTTCTAGAAAGTAGTTTCTTAAAGGGACAGTGCACCTGTACTTTATTTTGGTTGTGGCTAATAAACCACTATAGTTTAACATTTCCCATAGTGTCTAGCGTCTTACTGACCCCGCTGCGAGGCCGTCCTGCCATAGGTGGTGTCAGAAGTGGGATGCTACGTCTCTGGGGTTCAGTAGATGAAGATGTGTTGAGGCACTGAACTCAAGCGGAAAAAAAAGGCGTTATTTTGCTGAAGCATTGAATTTACAGATAGCAAGTGCTGAGTGTAAAGTTTGCCCCATCGGGTATGAAAGGATTGCTGTGTAAAGCTAATGCCTTTTGCTGAAGCGAGTGAATTTGCAGCTAGCAAGTGCTGTGCGTAAAATGTGCCCTGTCTGGTATAAAAGAAAATGAAAATGGATTTTGGCAAAGATGTTGCCCTAAGAAGAACCCAGAAGGTTCAAAGGTTGTAAAGCACGTACAAGTTACATGTGTTGTGTAAGGTCTGCCTCGTCGGGTGTGGGAAAAAAAACGGGGTTTTAAAATGGCCGCCGTCAAGTGTCAGTTTTGCAATGCACATAACCATACAAAACAGTGTCCCTTCAGGCCATATGATAATTATGATGGCGACGCATATGTGGCCCCGAGAAGAGACGTACCCGCAGATGAAAGCTGAAAAAGTGACCAGTGTCCAGAGCGCAGGACACTATAACCTTGGAGTCTGTGACCAGGAGTTCGGAGCCATGCCGGCTAGAAGGAAACCAGGTGACTTTCTAAAGGATTCAGTATGCTGGGCCTGTCATGAACCAGGACAACAGGCGTCAGCAAGGCACCGAGATGTGCTGCAAACCGGAGTGATGGGCAGAATTGTCACAGGAACGGTGGCAAAGGAAAAGGAGGAGCAAAGGGAAGCTGAATCCTTGATCCAGGACAAGGAGGCCTTAATTTCTGCACTCCAAACTGCCCACCGTGATTATGATGTCTTGCAGGAGTAATTGAATAGGGAGCGAGAAGCGAACGCCGAGGTACAGAGGTGTATACTCCCAGCTATACTTGAGTATGAGGCGTTAAACAAAACAGAGCGTCTCTTACGGAGTGAGTTGGAGGAGCTGAAGACAAGTTTGGATAAGGCCAACACCGCAATTGCTAACATGGAACCAGAGAGAATAAGTCCTGACTGGAGACTATGCTATAAGATGTCCCAGAGAGATGTGCAAAACTTCATCAAAGACTTAGAAGTTTCTCACCAAGAGGCTTGCGCACTCAAAACAGAGCTGGAGTTCTCACGCCAGGAGGGCCACTGTCTAACTACAGAGCTGGGTACTTTGAAGAAAGCCAATGAGACGGTCCCAAGGGATATAGAGACTGTGAAAATGGAGAATATACACCTGAAGGAAGAGGTTTTAAACCTGACTGGTCAGGTCAGTGATGGGACCGAGAAGCTTCACCAAGCACAGAAAGTGAAGACGCAATTGGCGCAAGAAAAATTAGAAGTACAGGCTACACTGAAGAATGCAGAGAAAGTGCTGGAAAAAGAATGCCTCGCCCTGGAGCAGCTGAAGGTCACGTTGAGCACCATAATAGCATCGCTGGAGGCGGAGCTTAGAAGCCAGGTGACTGTGTGAGAGGGAACATGAGAAGGTCCAAAGACTGAAGCAAGAAGGAGAGAGGCAGCGCCATCCCAATGAGTCAGTATACCAAGGAGAAAGAGGCCTGGAAAACAGAAGCAGCAGCGATCCTAGCGACAAGAACTGCAGAGCTCCAAAAGATGAAGGAGGCGCTGATGCAAACCCAGAGTAAGCACCAGGAAGAGGTGAAGGCCCTGAGAGGGGACTGGCAGCATCAGATTGAAGAATTGCAGGTGCAGATGGCTGAGCGCGAGATGCAGCGTGCCAGGAGGGAGGAGGTGTCCTTTCGTCAGGTGGCCTGCCTGTCATTGCACCATGAAACCGAGATGGCTGATATCCACAAGCGGCTGGACTACACGACCAATGAGGGGGCCCGGCTTGAGCTGGACAAGGTCCGTGAGGAGCACCAGCAGCTGCAGTTCCAGAATAAAGAAACAGAGACAAATTTAAGCCTTGCTTTGAGTCTGCTAGGAGATGTAGAATCGCGACTCAATTCTAAAGAAGATGAACTAGCAGCCGCACTGAGTGAAAGAAGAAAGGCAGAAGGACTGCTTCAAGACCTGAGGAAGGACCTGGAGTCTGAGTGTGCTGGCCGCAAGATGGCAGAGAAACAAAAGTGTGACCTAGGCAAGGAGCTCGAGGCTCTGAAGTTTAAGCGGGACGCTACGTTGAACTCTACGGCTACCCAGCAGGAGGTTTCTCAGATGAAGCTGGAGGAAAAGCTTACAACCCCAAGACAGACGTTTGGGTCACTGAAGCAGTCCAAGGAAAAGGTGGCGGTAGAGATAAAGCAAAGGAGACGCACCAGGAAGCATGACCGTGATACCGTTGCAGTACTACAGTCTACTTTCCACAAAAGGCACGGAAGGCGAAGGCAAAGTGGCAATGCAGTAGCACAGTAAGAATCCAATCATATTACAGTGCCCAGGGGGCCCAAAGTGGATTCCTTGCCAGGAGGGCAGCCACTGTGAAGAGACAGTCGCGAATGAGATGGAAGTGTGCCCGTGATCGTAAGAGGCGAAAGACCGCACAGATTGTCCAGCGACTCTCTCAACAGAGTAAGTTAAAGAGTCAACAAGACAGAAAAGCCCAAGCCTATGAGTCTGCTGACGGTAAAAAAGAGGTGCCATGGGGTGCACTTCGGGTTAATAAGAATCCCGACCAAGTTGAAGTACTAAGGATAAATATTGTGGAACCTAACACTGAAGGTACGCTGATGGAGAAAGGTCCAAAAGCCATCACCGCTAAAACAGAGTTGCTGTCATCACAAGAGAAGGCCAAACAGTCACTGGCGAGTGTATGCAATGAACAGACCGAGGTCAAGGCTCTTCTACAGGGTAAGGGAGACTCTGAGCACAAGAGAACGATGAATCTTCAGGATTTGCAGATCAAGGTCACAACGTGGCGTATAGTCCTGGCAGAGAGAGCTAATAGACAGCAGGATGCTCAGGAACCTTTTGCAAGAAGAGACACAACAAAAGCAGAGCATCAACCTTAAACTGGCACAACACAAGGAGATAGTGAGTTACCAGTCTTCAGGCGCAGATGGCCTGGTAATTACCCCCCCCCCCCAAAAAAAAATGCCTATATTGGAAGGCAAGAAAAAAAAGGGGGGAGGGAAGAGCCGACGTCAGACATTTTCGACAAAGATGCTGGTGCACGGGAATGGTGCACGGGCCGCTCCACAGGACAATGTTTCGCTGGGGAGAGGGATATGTGACAGAGTCACTGACTCAGTAGGCTGGAATAGTGAATGGAGAGACACTGCAGCCAGGCAACACATGCACACTGTCCCCTAGCAGGTTCCTCTCCCATGGACATGTGATTATGATGAGCCAGTAGGCAGGCTGGTGAAGGAGTAACTGGAAGGGAGAGGAGTTATTAAAAGGGGTCATTCATGAGACTTAGAGGGAGATCTATCTGCTCAGGCTTGAAGGAGTGAGGCTTGATCGAGAGCAACCTGTGTGATGGGACCTGCATGCGTCCCGTGTGGGTGTGATGGCAGTTGCAGAGAGGACAGAGAGCAGCCAAAAGAGCTGAATAGCCCAGCAGCTGAGATCGGGAGCTATAAAGAGGAGAGACTGCCAACGGAGGGGATCTCCTGATTGTCATAGGAAACAGTGGTATGAAAATAAAGCTAAGCGAAGTACAGGCCTGCAACATTCAATTACAAACAAGAATTGCAACGGTTTATCAGTACCTCAAATATAGGTCTGCATACTCAGGATTGGGAGTAGGGATTGGCAAATTGTCAAAAAAAAATTCCCGGAACTCCGCTGATTATTTTGCCAAAATCCGTTCCACACACCAATATCCGCATGCGGATTTCATACTTGAAAATCCATCCGGATTAATTCAAATTCGCCATTGACGAGAGATCGAGAGACCTTTCTAATTTTGTTAGTAGTTGTCAGTTGTGTATATATATATCCCCTCAAATTGTATCTCCTTAATTGTACATGTATTAAAAGTTACTTTGTGCAGGTCATTATTCATCTCTATGGAGTATTTTACCCACTTGGAGTATTTACGAGTACACCTGATCTAAAGGATTGCCTTTTCTCTCTCTTCATATTCTAATAGACATTAAATAAAAACACGTTTTCTGACACACACACTTAAAAGCAATGTTAAGCACAGCTGTGACAGTGGTGTTAGCTATCAGCTAGTTTGCTCACACTGCTAGATCTGTGGCCTAGAAAAGCAGGTTTCTATTCCTGATGGGTCTGACACCACTCTAGTCATTAGGATGGTGCCTTAGGCTTATTATGAACTCTATATAGTTGGTACAGTATGGAAATACTTTTTGAAAGTGTCTGACAGGGCTTATTTAAATATACTTTGCATATCTCTCAGATGTGCTTCTTTTTCAGCACAGGCATGTCTCCCTAATTAGTTTAAAGGGGTGTTTGAGGGGATATATATACAACTGGTGACTGCTAATAAAATTAGAAATCTCTCTCGCTCTCTCGCAAACGGATTGATCTTTGACCCCGAAAAAAAAAAATACAAAATTGCGGATTGCTATTTTGGAAGTGATCCACGGAAATCTGCAGATCATCGAAACAGCCCGATCCAAGGCAGATCAAAATTTGCATATGTCTCCACCAGAACGAGCAGTATAAACAACATGTTCTTTTCAGTTCTTCACTTTCTTTAAACACTGCAGAGAATAAGTTAAAAATATAAATGTAAATCTATCACTTTTATGGCCAGTTTCGCCACAATGGGAACTTTTGCAAAGAATTAACTCAAATAAAATTTTCCAATGTCAATTTTAAACCCGATCATGACCCCATAAATGGGACTCGCAACATTGTTTTTCTCAAGAAAAGAATGAAATTAGTCCAAAGCCGGAGATGACTGAGGAAACTGAGGCATTTTCACATATAATAAGTATGTATGGACTGTATCACCGTGACACCAGTATTATGCCATACTCCTTTGGAACACTGTGGCTGCCAAAGTTCACCAGTGAGGAGATAGATCAACATAACAGTTTGTCTGATTTTAAGGAAAAGATAAGATCCTGGTTTCTCCTTGATCCTTGTTAGATAGAGTTACCTTTCAAGAATTAATTTGCTGGTCTGATACAGACACGGATTTCAGACTAAAGTACAAATAGCACAGTATGAGGAGATGTTTGAATGAAGCATTATCATTCTGCATATTTATGCTATGTTTCATAAAGTGGTAATTTTTCAGTTGAAACTTTCAAGGAGGAAAACACTTTTCACATTGAGATTTGAGATTTTTTCCAATATTGTTTGACTCTCAACTGAGAATGGGGAAAGATTAAAACTTTACTTAATTTAGCAATTTTTGCTATTATAGTGCATATTTTGAATACACTACTCTGCTATTATGCATTCAGTTGTGATGAGATTCACAGAAATAGTGGTTTGGACATCAGTTGCTTGTACATATGCATGCACAAATTTTCTCATCACAGAGCATCATATCATAGAACTTGCCTTCAACTGATTTAGATATGAACACATGGAAATGACAATTACTGGCAGTTTCATAACTTCATAAGAATAATAGCAAAAGATCAAAGGGAAAAAAGTAAGACCTGCCTCTGGTCAAATATTCCCAACATAAAATAAGAGCACATTTATTTTCAGAGATATTTGTGAAGAAGGTTCAGATCTCTAACACTTCCACTTACATTTTTCAATGTTTTCTTAATAAACAGGGCGCATTATTATGCAGTAAGAAATACTGGTGCACTAAATTTCCATAAAAAAACATCAATATACATTGTTTAAATCGATATATATATTTTTTTTTTTAACATACTTGGCTTGTAAATGAAACTGTAATACATCCTCGTTAGAAACCTTGTCATCAAAAATATCCTGTGGCAAATGTTTTTATCATCACTTTTTCCATATGACAGTACTCCTTTCTTATATGGCTACTAATTAACCATCTGGCACAAAAAAACACATACAAGTATAGAATGATACAAATTACCTGTTTGACTCAAAAAGGGCATAAAAAGACAATATTATGCAAAATAACAAGCATACATTTGCATTTGCTGATGAATCATTTCAGCTTAGATGTTTTTTGCTCTGTTAGGTGGAAACAAATCAAGTTGTTGCATCTTATGTGTGAAGTCTATGCACAGTGAGTTTAACAAATTTCCCCTTGCAGAATTTGCCGCTAGGATGTCTGAACATTTAAATATATTATAGTGCAGTCTACTTTCCTGCAGAATATTTTTTTGTAGCAGTGGACTTTGTATTTAAGCCTCTTTTTAACAAAAAGCAGGTTTATAGTAAGAAAGATTTGCAAATTTTGTATCTCAAAACTGGGTAGAAGTATGTATATATCTCGAATGTATATATTTTTGAATAAGCAAATCATCACACTCAAACAATGATGGATCAACAATAAAAGACTGTGCATGTATCATAAAGAGAGCAGATGATTTCTATATACACAGGGCATAATACAGCAGAGGAAGAGCAAGAAGAAGCCACCAATAATGTACCATGCATCTTCCAGAAGAAGTGGAAAATGCAATAAAATCCACAAAGAATGTGCCAGACCCCTTGGGAAGATGGAATTACAAAGGAAATCTTAAAAGGAGCTGAAGAAATGCTTGCAAAACTATTTACATGCTGTTTGAAGAACAGAAACAATCCACAATAGTAATGGAGAAATGCCAATCCCTCATCCACAAGAAAGGAAGCAAAGAAAACCTCAAGAACTACAGACCAATCAGTCTACTTCCAATCACTTGCAAGATTTTTTACAAAACACTCACTAGTAACCGGCTGCAAAAGACTGTGGTTTTTGCCCCCCCTAAATAAAAAGCGTGATTTTGCAGCGGATACAATACAATGAACCATATCCAAGTCATACAAGAAGTAATTTCCCAAAGTAATGAATACAATCTACCACTCAGGTTAGGATTCATAAATAACAAAAAAGTCCAAACCTGTTCCCCTGAATCCCACTGATTGTTTTGACCAAATCTCTCCCCTCCAGCAAAATCTGTCTGTGGATTGGGTACTAAAAAAGCCAAGCGAATTATTCAAGTCAATCATTAATACTATTCGGATGTATTTTTAAGAATCTAAAATCCGTAGCCGGATTCGAGAGTGTGCGAGAGAGCGAGATGTACTAATGTAGAAGATTCTCCAATTGTGTGTACTGTATATACACAATTGGAGAATCTTCTACATTAGTACATCTCGCACTCTCGAATCCGGCTACGGATTTGAGATTCTTATAAATGTACCCTCAAATGGTTTAGCTCACACTCTCTAAACAGCTAGTCCAGAGTTGGGTCTGACACTAATCCAGTCATTAGGTTGGTGCCTTAGGCTTATCAACACTATACTGTATAGTTGGTATGGAAATCCTTTTAGGAAGTGTGGGTTGGAATTGATTGAAATATACTTTGCATTGCCATTAGCATATCTCCCAGCTGGGTAGATGACACAGATTGAGATTAATTCGAGGATGAAACGAACCAGTCGATCTGGTGCTCATCTCTAATTAAGAAGACAAAGTTTGAAGAAGTGAACATTGATGTTACATGTAATATTCATGAAAATCAATCAACCATTAGAATACATGAAGATATAAGTAAAATAAGAATCAGTAAGAGTGCATGACAGAGAGACACCATGTCACTAAAGCTTTTTACAGCAGCATCTGAAGAATTGTTTAGGACATTGAATTGGGAAGAAAAAGGAGACAAAATCAACAGTAAATACTTATGTCACCTGCGATTTTCAGATACGAGTCCAGACGACCTCCAGTAACAATTCAGAGAAGTTGCAAAAACAAGAAGGTATGTTTATCACAGCAAGAGCAAAGAGCAAAGGGATGTCAACAAATATCAACTGTATACATATTAAATTACAGTAAATGTAACAGAACTAGAAGTCATCGAAAACTAGGATGTGAAACTTAGCCCCTAAATGCAAACACAATTCTGAAGCTTCAGAAAACTCAAAGAAGTATGGAGAGATGTATGCTGGGTATTACCTGAAGAGACAGGAAAAAAAGTCTTTGACATCATCACAACAGGGGGGGGGGAAGGGCAGAGGGCTGAACATACAGTACGCAAGAAGAAATTACCATTGTTGGACAAAGATGGTACAGTGACCAAGAGTTAAATGGGAGGATAAAATCAGAAAATGTGGAGAAGAGAGGCTTGCAATCACAGTTCCTGGAAGATCATTGGAGAGGCCTTCATCCAGCAGTGGATCAACATAAGCTTAAGATGAAGATATATGACACATACATATATTGACAAATCTCCAAACCTTCTCACGATGGGCCATGTGTATCAAATGTTGCAAAATGGAAAATTGCTCCAAAAATGATGCACATTATTTAATTTTAACTCTGTTTCACTTTGTGTCAAAGTAAGATGCTTTGTGAAAATTTGCTATAGTTGCACCATGTAGTTGTTTTGGGAAATGTTACTGAATTATTATATGATATAATTATTATTTAAAACAAATAAACGTCAAGAGAAAACTAGAAACCCAATTGGGCACTCAATTCCCAAATGCTGAATGTAGTGTGAATTAATTAAAATAAATTTTATTAGTTCACCAGCTTAAAAAATGGGGGTTAAAATCCACTATGGGACACACGTATAGCAATCCAGTGTCGAGTACTGGGTGTACTCTGGATTGAACAATAGACGAAACAAATTGAGTGATATTAGATCAATGTTTCGATTGAGGTACTGGTATACAGTTAACCTTAAGAAAGGTGTTGCTTCAACAGTGAGAAAATCACAAGCAGTGAGTGTAAATGTAGCAGCCCTTTAGAGGTGGTAGAACCACTTGGGTAATAAACCATATGACCACAGAAATAAAGTGCAATTGATAACTAGCAGCATATACACGAACACAGCCAACATAAAGTATGTATAGTGGTAGCATATGTTTAAACGCCTTAGATCTATACAAAATGGCCAATTGATGAAAGATATATAATTGCTGCAAGTATGCACACCTGTGGTGTTTGTACAGTAAAGTGGTAAGGACTACCTGTCGTAGGGTATAATGAACTCATAGAGCACTGGTTGCAGAAGCACTGGAGATTCGGTTTGGCTTGTGAATACCTAAGCCCATATTAATGAATGGGTTAACCGCCAGTGCTCAGCATTGCCAATGCTACAGGATAGGGTGTATCCTGATGGAGTGGTGTTGACCTAAAGAGCAAAGAGCACTAACATGGTAACGGCTTGGCTGGAAATATGCCTGAGTACGTGTAAAAGCAGATGGTAAGAGCTGCCTATAAATAGGATGTAATTAACTCAGAAAGCACTAGTTGCAAAAACACTGGAGATTCGGTTTGGCTTGCGTAGACCTAAGCCCATATTAGTAAATGGGTTAACCGTCAGTGTTTAGCATACAAGTGCTGCCGGGAGATGTATAACCTGTTAGTGTGGTGTAAACCTAAAGAGCAGACAGCACTATAATAATGAACTGAGCCACAATACAGCAGGGATACAGATACACTCAGTAGTGTGTTTACTCACTGTGAAGGAGAATGGGCACCTGGATCTCTATATCGAATGAATGCTTGCACTGGCACGGTCTAGCAGCTGATCGCTATGCGATACTGGATGCTGCCACGCTGATGCCGACCGTGCGCGTGCACGTGATATTATTATAGTGCTGACATTATAATTATATGGAAAGGAAGTGTTTTAGAATTAAAGTCATTTATAGATTATATGAATTTTAACCGTTTTAATTTGACGTTTACACACGAATGTAGTCCCACCAATATAGTGTTTTTAGATTTAGTTCTATCAAGCAATATTAATAATGAGATTATTACGACAACCCATTACAAGGAGGTGGATAGCAACACATTTTTAGATGCAGCAAGCAACCATCATCCTAGATGGGTTGCGAATATTGCTTATAGTCAAATGTTAAGGATTAGGAGAAATTGTAATAGAAAGGAAGATTTTATTAGACAGTCAGCTTTATTAAAAACTAAATTGTTGAATAAGGGTCATAATGAGAAGAATATTAAGCAAGCATATTATAAAGCATTTCATTTGGAGAGATCATTTACACTAAACGAGAAAGATAAAACTATGAAAACTAGGGAGAGTCAGGATGTATTATTTATCACTAAATATAATGTCGCATCAAAACAAATTAATAATATAACGAGTAAACATTGGGATGTACTTAAAGTGTGACCCTATCCTAGCCCCCATAATTCCAGATAGACCTAGGGTAATTTATAGGAAAAAACGACCAGGCGCTTACCTTGAGTTTTAGATCAAAATTTGCTTACAATACAGCAATAAAATCAACAATAGCTCTCTCGCAGGTGCTTAGAGACAGCTTTAGGATCCCTTCTGCATCAACCCCGATAAAGGGATAATCCAGAGCCCTTATATAGATACAAAAACAAACAAGCATAGGGGGAGCATGGGATTAGAGAAACATGCAATAAATCAATAAAGGCGATAAGACAGTAACAGAAGTGCTTATATGGTGGACAAGGGGCAAAATACACAGGATACTATTGTACTTACACGGCCATGTGTAAGTAGAAATGGTAAATGGTATCTTTGGTAGAACAATTCTAGCCCCTCCAGGCGCTGGTGCAGGTGAATCAATGGTGTATAAGAATATATATATATATATATATATAAATACTCACACGGCCCAGTGTGAGTAATTACAGAGGGTAGGTATCTTTGGGGTTAACTTAACCCATCCACATGTGATAGCTGGACATGGGAGACTGCCCTCAAACGTGACGTCAGCAAGGGACTCACTCCCCAGTCTTGGTCGTCAGTCAGGGTCTCTCCCCGGTGTTGCAGTGTAGGGGGGGACAAGTGAGGCACGATATCAGAGGTGTTTTTAAAAATGGCATTTATTAGTTAAAATACAAAAGTGAACTCACATACATAAAAGGTGCACCCCTGGCCTCCAAACGTAGTCCAGGATCAAGCTTTAGCAGCGATTATGAGCCTGAGGAAGCCGATTACTCGACGAAACGCGTTGCTCAAAATAGTAGCTGATTTTGTCCCACGGAGGCATCCGTAGCCAGATCACAGCAGCTTTTGCAACCAAGCAGGAAAGTTCCATCCTCCTGCATCCCGGACGCGGGAACGGTGCAAATCGCTGCTAAAGCTTGATCCTGGACTACGTGTGGAGGCCAGGGGTGCACCTTTTATGTATGTGAGTTCACTTTTGTATTTTAACTAATAAATGCCATTTTTAAAAACACCTCTGATATCGTGCCTCACTTGTCCCCCCCTGCACTGCAACACCGGGGAGAGACCCTGACTGACGACCAAGACTGGGGAGTGAGTCCCTTGCTGACGTCACGTTTGAGGGCAGTCTCCCATGTCCAGCTATCACATGTGGATGGGTTAAGTTAACCCCAAAGATACCTACCCTCTGTAATTACTCACACTGGGCCGTGTGAGTATTTATATATATATATATATATATTCTTATACACCATTGATTCACCTGCTCCAGCGCCTGGAGGGGCTAGAATTGTTCTACCAAAGATACCATTTACCATTTCTACTTACACATGGCCGTGTAAGTACAATAGTATCCTGTGTATTTTGCCCCTTGTCCACCATATAAGCACTTCTGTTACTGTCTTATCGCCTTTATTGATTTATTGCATGTTTCTCTAATCCTAGGGTAATTTAAAGAAGGGCACAGACTTTCAAAAATCTGTTAGCACCGTCTAAATTTAGAAAGGTTAAGATTACACAAGATACTACTACTTCTATACCTACTAAAACTATAGGCAACTTTCAGTGTGGTGGTAGGGATATCACATGCAAACATATTACCAATGGAGCCACATTATTTAAATCCAAACACTCCTCCAATACATATCCGATCAAAGATTTTATCAATTGTAAAACATCATTTGTAGTTTATTTATTAGAGTGCACATGTAGCATACAATACATAGGGAGAACTACAAGAAGTTTAAAACAGCGCTTTTTAGAACATAGAGGCAATATTTTGAAGGGAGTAATGACCCATGGAGTTCCAAGACACTTTAGCTATAAACATAATAAAGACCCCACTAATTTAAAAATTACAGGGATAGAATATATCAGACCTAATGATTATGGAGGTGACTGTATACTAAGACTTAGACAACGTGAAACATACTGGATACACCAGCTTAATACTATGTCCCCCAATGGGTTAAATGAAGACATTGATTTAGCAGCATTTTTATGAATTTAAATTAGGTCTTCCTTTTCCCCCCTCACCCCCCTCTTTTTATGATTTTTATTAACTTTTCTTTATTAATATAACAATTAGATATTAATTATTGTTGATCTTGATTTTATTTCTTTTTCTCTTAATATGATTGATTAATGAGTTATGTCAATATTATATAATATGGTTCTTATTTTAGTTGTAATAGTTGCTGTTCTTAGTATCCACAGAGAATTTAAATATGTTTATTAAGTTTTCTATGACAGATAAATTATTAAACTTATAAAACCCCTTTTTTAACTTTATTCCTAATGTATTTTAATAAAAATATATATAATTTATGAGATATTGTTTTATAGTCAAATCACTAGGATTAGACACCTATTGTGGATACAATAAACAACCACTAGAAGGACATTATTATTACTGATCATATGTGGGAGGTACTTAATTGTTACCCCTATATATGGGACTTATAGCAATCTAGCATTGATAGCGCCCCTGACGAAGAGGACAAGGTCCTTGAAACGCGTAGGGCTGTCTTTGCTAAGATTGCTGGTGATTGTGCTAAGAGTCACTGAGTTGCTGAGAATACGCGCAACAGATAGAGCTCCCGTATGCCGAGTTTGGAGGGAGAGCAAGTGTCGGCCGAAAGTCCAACCCCCGATTGACGACACTCACGCTGACGTCACGAGTCACCTGACGCGGAAGCGGAGACACGCTACCGATCGAGTGAAGGAGAGAAGGAAGAGACACTGAGCACCCAACCAACGGAGAAGTGGATAGCTACTGTTCCAGCGGTCATTCACAGTACCGAAGTGCCTGTATCAACTTATTTTTTGTGAGTGTTTATAACTGTTTTTTATTCATCCTATAAACTGACTATACTACTCTATGGGCTTTGCGCGTTTTTCTCTTTTTGTTTTTGTTTCTACGGTTTCTACCGGTCCTGGGGTTAGTTCCGGTTGTAAAGAAGCAGCATACCCATATTCAGCTTGAATTGGACTCTATAGCTGGGAACACTTGATGTGACTACATTTTTTATATATACTTTTTATTGGTTATTAACCCTTTGAGTGTTATTTTCTTATTTAGTTATTGTGTAACCCCCTTTTTCTATACTACTAATTGTTCAAGAAGTAAGAGCACCAGCTGATACAGTAGGTATATCATTAGAGGGTTTTTCCCTATCTGATTTTATTTGTATCAGCTACTATTCCTTTATTCTGTTTTTAGAGCAGATCAGTGCAATCTTGTTTATATACGGTATATTGTACAGGAGGCATTAATTAGCTTCTATTGTATATACCTATCTATTTAAGTGAATAGAGTCTCTTTCAGTGTGACTGCACCTCTGCAGAAGCCAATGTGTGATTGAATGCATTTTGATTTTTCCATCTGCATTATCAAACAATCTCTAAATTAGGAGTTTTTTGTTCTGCAAATATAAATTTGCAGGCTTCGTTCATTTTTCAATAAATTACCACCAAGTACTAGGTCTCACTACTACTGTAGGTCTATTTTACAAAGCACCAGTCGGTGTGAAAAGTGTTAGAGGAATTTTGCCTGCTGTTGTCTCGATTTTATATCATTAAAAGTTTTTTGAATTCTCTAATATCATGCTTCGCAACCCGTTTTGTTGTGCTTCGCTATCGTCTTCTTTTTACTGTTCCTAGTCACCTGTGCAGGAGCACACACACTGGGGTGTTCCGGACAACTACACACCATGAGATTGTAGGAGGCTCTGCGACTATGAGTGTTCAATATGACATTATGTTTTTAAGAAATGAGCCACAAAGAGGCCAGTGTGGTGTACAGAAAGAACAAAGTCCTCCAGCGCGTGGTTCTATTTCTTCATCTCCAGTGCATATGTAGGAGAGAAACAAAAGAAAAAACACATACCACAAACAAGTGGTGTAATATAGGTAGGTATCATTTCAAATGATAGAGAAAATTGAGGCTAGAGAACTTTAACTAGTGTACAATCTGGGATCCTGTGCGGGAGGGGTTGAAGCAGGCGACTTGCTGATACAGTGGGATTTCCAACTACCTTCCATCTTCCTCCCCTATACACCACCGTGAGACAGTCCTGTTGCCACCCATACATAGGCCAGACTCCAAAAACATGAGAATTATATTTTATACTCCTCTGGATTATGGGATTCAGATGCAGTGTTCTATTCATTCAAGTTTTCTGTATGTATAGAGACAACCATAGTGGGCTATTATACTGTAGCACCGGTTCACAGGATTTTGTCCTATCTGTAATCTATTATATCTGGGCTTGACTGATAATCCGGCTTCATTAAGGACTTAATGAGAAAAGAAAATCAAGATAAACAAATAAACAACGTAAACCAATAGTGCTCTGTAAATAAAAGTAAAAAGTGCACTAAACAAAGAGGTGTAGTACAAATGAAATCTGATGGGGGGTGTGACAGAGTCACTATCTTTCTATTCTGGAGTCATGCATTATGTGTGCTATCCAGTATGCAGGCAGTTAAATTCCTCCTGGGGAGGCTAACTACAGGTGCAACCAGTTAAGATAGAATTCCTAAATGAAAAGGAGGGTTAAAAGGCAGGAAGCTACTAGAAACAGAGATATTGTTTTTCCCCAGAGAGAGAGGGAGAGACTTTTTCCAAACCAGGAGGACACCGTTTGGTCTGGAACCCCTGACTTCAGGGAGCAGGATTTTGGGACATCTGGAAATGACACCCAGTAAATTGAATTGTCATGAGCATGAACACACTGCAGGTCTGTAACGCGTAGCTCACCACAAACAAAGCGCCACTGCGGTGCTGAGGTATGGAATTGGTCCACGTCGACCCAGAGCCACGCGGGAGCGCCTGGGATGTAGAGTAGTCGTTCAAGCCCGGTCAGGGTTACGGATTGGAGAATGGTTAAAGGTTCAGGAGCGGAGAGTTGCGGATCGTCAGAGTGCGTAGCCAAGCTCAGGATTGGAGAGTAGCGGATTGTCGGGGTACATAGCCAGGTTCACTATAGGAGAATGTCGGATCGGTGGAGTATTAGCCAAGGTCAGGACTGGAGACAGGAGAATGGTCATACAAGCCGGATCAGGAGTGGAGAGAAGCGGAGTCCAAGGTACTAGCAGGGTTCAGGCAACAAGAGGTTATCAGGCAGGCAAGGCAAGGTCTCAGGAACAAGAATGCAGCAAGGCACGGTGTCACACTAACTATGCTCAGCAAGGATAGAGAGCAGACTGAAGGCATATATAGGAGGAGCCTCCAATAGGCAGCCAGGGCAGAACCAGGACGTAAGTGCCAATAGGCTGCTGGTGCACACAGGTGTGCCCTATGATGCAGCCTAATCGGGGAGAAGGGTGGAACTTCTCGCGTGCCGTCCCGCGCGCGTCACAGAGGCCAGGGGGCAGAGCTTGGAGCACGAGTCACTCCCACGCCGATTGTTAGGGCAAGAGGGGGCGGGGCCAATCGCGCGCCGACCCGCGCATGGCACGGAGGTCAGGGGGCGGAGCCGAGAACACGCATCATTCCCACGACGATCCTGACTTTCACCAGAGCAGGGGCGTGGCTTGAATCGTGCATCAGCAGGGAGGCTGGCCGAATGCACCCGTCGTGTGTCAGAGAGGGGACGGGATCCGAATCCGCAGGCGAGGGATCAGGACGCGCAAGGTCCGCGTGCGCGCACGTACTTGGACCACGAAACCGCGCATCCTGAGTGTCCGTCACGGAAGGCTTGTTGGGGTGAGGAGACGGTCTGCGACCGCCAGGATGGCGAATCCTCACAGTACCCCCCCCCCCCTTTAGGAGCGACCTCCGGGCGACTCCACGATTGTTTCTCCGGAAATTTGGCATGGAACATACGGACCAGCTTGGCTACGTGGACCCGGTGACTCGGAATCCAGGATCTCTCCTCCGGGCCGAAACTTCTCCAATGCACCAGATAGTGCAGCGAACCTCTGGAGATCTTGGAGTCAAGGATAGATTGGATCTCGTATTCAGGTTGTCCTTGAACCATGAGGGGAGAGGTGGGGGCCATCGTAACTGAAAAGGCATTCAGGACCACCGGTTTGAGAAGAGAATTTACGAAGAACGGCGACTCCCGGGTAGAGCTGCTTCGTGCGTTATTGTGGGCGAATTCTGCCCAGGGTAAGAGTTCAGCCCAGTCATCCTGAGAATCCGACGTAAAGCAACGCAGATACTGTTCAAGGGACTGGTTGGTCCTCTCCGTTTGACCATTGGTCTGTGGGTGGTATCCCGATGAGAAATGGAGGACGATACCTAGCTGGAGACAAAACGAGCGCCAGAAACGAGAAATGAATTGCGATCCTCTATCTGAAACTATTTCCAAGGGTACGCCATGTAACCGAAAGATCTCACTGATAAAGATGTCAGCTAATCTGGGAGAGTTGGGCAGGCCCTTGAGTGGAATGAAATCGATTCGAAAAACGGTCTACTACTACAAGAACCGTGTCCATTCCTTTGGAACTAGGCAAGTCCACAATGAAATCCAAAGACAAATGTGTCCATGGCTGATCCGGAACAGAAGAGGTTGAAAGAGTCCTGCAGGAGGTATCCTGGGAGTTTTAGTCCTGGCACACGTAGGGCACACATCTACAAAAAAATTTATGTCCTTTTGCATTCCTGGCCACGAAAAAGTGCGAGAGATGAGGTCCAAGGTCCTATTGGTGCCGGGATGGCCTGCAGATTTGGACGAATGACTCCATTCGAGGACCTTCTTACGGTGTAGGAGTGACGTGAAGAGACGGTCCTGTGGAGGCGAGATGCCAGGAGGGATGTGGCTTTGTTGGCGGACAATGTCCTTGAGTGCTCCAAATGATGTGGCCGAGAGAATACATTTGGGCGGTAAAATGTTTTTTTGCTGATCCTCAGTCTTGTCGTCCAGGGAGAATTGTCGAGAAAGAGCGTCAGCTTTAATATTCTTGGATCCGGGAAGCTAGAAAATTATGAAATTAAACCTAGAGAAAAACAGTGACCATCTGGCTTGACGGGCTCCCAGGCGGCGTGCACCTTCAATGTAAAGCAAGTTTTTATGATCCGTAAGGATGGTTATTGGATCTTCAGTGCCCTCAAGCAGGTGTCTCCATTCTTCAAAAGTTAGCTTCATGGCCAAGAGTTCACGGTTCCCGACATCGTAGTTGCATTGGTCCGGAGAATTTTTTTTTGAAAAAAATGCACAAGGATGCAACCTGGACAGGGAATTCTTCCTTTGGGACAAGAGGCGTCGACTTCAAGAGTATAAGGAAGTTTGGGATCAGGATGAATGAGAATGGGAGCAGATACAAAGGCTTTTTTGAGACGGGCGAAAGACTGGAGAGCAGCAACGGACCAAGAAGCAGGGCCCGCTCCCTTTTTGGTTAATTCCGTAAATAGACCCACTAGAGAAGATTTTTTTTGGATAAACCTACGGTAATAGTTTGAGAATCCGAGGAAGCGTTGTACTGCCTACAGGGTGGTAGGTTGTGACCAATCTAGGATAGCTTTGACCTTGGCGGGATCTATAGGTGAGGCTGGTATCAAAAATGATGTAGCCTAGAAAGGTGGTGGATGTTTGATAAAAATGAAATTTCTCCAGCTTAGCAAAAAGTTTGTTCTGGCGTAAGCAAAGGAGCACCTGTTTCACATGAGAGATGTGTTCCTGTCTGGATTTGGAGAAAATTAGAATGTCATCAAGATAAACGATTACAAAAGAGTTGAGGAGATCTCTGAAAACTTCATTTACATCATCCAGAAACACGGCTGGGGCATTGCACAGACCAAAAGGCATGACCAAGTACTCATAATGTCCATCTCTGGTGTTGAAAGCCGTCTTCCATTCATCACCCTGACGGATCCTGACCAGATTATAGGCACCTCGTAAATCCAACTTCGAAAAGATACTAGCTCCTTGTAATCGATCAAACAGTTCATTAATGAGGGGCAAGGGATAGCGTTTTTTTACGGCGATCTTGTTAAGGGACCGGGAGTCTATGCAAGGGTGTAAGGTCCAGTCCTTCTTCTTCACAAAGAAAAGCTCTGCGCCCGCAGAAGAGGTGGATTTACGAATAAACCCTTTCTGTAAGTTCTCCGCAATATACTCTTCATTGCCTTAGTCTCAGGCATAGACAACGGATAGGAAGTCCCTCCGTAGGGTTTAGAGTCTGGAAGCAGATCGATGGGACAATCGACCGGGCGGTGAGGGGGAAGAACCTCCGAACTGGCCTTATCGAAGATGTCCCGAAACTCAGCGTACTCATCTGGCAATTGTACCTTCTGCTTCTCATTCTCCTTGGACACGTTGGTACCCCCGATGCTACTTGCTTCCAGAATGCAATTCTTATGGCAAAAGGCACTCCATTGGATGGGTTCCTTGTTGAGCCAATCAACCCGAGGGTTGTGAATCTGTAGCCAGGGTAGCCCGAGGATCACGCTGATGGAAGGAGTATGGATAACATTGAATTGGATCGTTTCCAGGTGTGTGTCCTTGAGTTGAAGCACCTCTGTCTCCAAGGATATGAATGCCGGTTGCAGAGGTCTTACGTCTATGGCGTCAAGAGCGATGGGCTTCTTTCTGTGCCTGATAGGAACCAGATGGCGTTCTGCGAAAGTTTGATCTATGAAGTTCCCTCCGGCACCTGAATCGATGAAAGCAAGCGTAGATACTTGAAAGCCCTCCCCAAAGAGTGTAATGGGGACAAGAATGCGAGATGGGTTGTCAGTAGAAATATGGGAGAGAAAAAGCGTTCCCAATGAGACACCCCCAGGACTTGCGTTTCCCAACTTTTGGGGACAAAAATAGGCAAAATGTCCAGAAACACCGCAGTAAAGACATAGGCCAGCGTTTTTTCGTCGCAGTTTCTCCGATTTGGAAAGACTAGTACCCCCTAATTGCATAGGTTCGGATGTATCCGTGGTAGACACCATAGTGGAGCTCACCTGATCAGGACTGATCCGGGCTGGGATGGTACGATGGTGAACCTTCTCTGAACGTCTCTCCAGGAGGCGACGATCCACCTTGATGCAGACAGCAATGAACTCCTCCAAGTAGGTGGGACGATCCTAGGCTGCCAATTCATCCTTCAAGGTTTCCGATAAGGAAAATAGCTGAAGCGCTCAAATGCAGGTATATCTCAAAATGATAATAAGCCAGACCACTGTACCAGGGTACTAACAATTGATATAGTACCTATTGTGTCATATAATGGGTACTATCCTCCTGAAGACAGGTGGTGTGTGGTGCAACCCACTCACCATCAGTCTCATTGGCAGGTTCCCCTGAAAAATATACAAGTACTCACATCCTGGTAGGGCAGGCAGGCAGGCTGTGCAGCTACTCAATGCAATACAGGGAAAAGGGAGACCAAAAAGCGCACCAGCACAAACGGAGCAGGAAGAACCCAGGACAAAAAAATTATTAAAAGGGCACTTTAATGTGGCAAAATACCCATCCAATGCATTTCAAACGTCGCAGCGTTCTTTTTCAAGGATAAAACACAATGTGATAACATCCATTATATACCCTCTTACCTGTGGGCCGTTTCGCGCCAAAAATCAGAACCTGATGATGTCATAACAGAGCGACTCAGTGCTGATCTAAGGGCAAAAGGAAGTACCAAAGGCAGTGTGGCCATCTTGGATATGGGCAAACATAGGAACACAATAACAAAGCTTTATTGACCATTCGAGCAGAACAAAATACATTGCTGCTAACTGGACAAGCATATTTAAACGAAATAAAGCTATATTAAACTAAACTAATGCTTAATAAAGGGTACTATTATATCAAGAAAAAACATGAACAAGGTGGATTAAAAAACTAGCTGTGTTACAACTAAGTTATATACAAAAAAAAGTTAAAAATAAAAACCTCTAGACATGATTAAAAAAATGTGCAAGAAAAGTAAATTTAAAAACATATTACACATATATACTGCATAATACAGATTGTGTACCTAAATCATAGGAACCAGGGAAATACAACCATTATAAAATATGAAGTATTATCCACAAGATACATCAAAGAACAATTTAAGCTTACATATTAGCATAATATTTGCATGATAAGGCATAGGTTCAAAGGTTATAATGATAAGAATATAATGTCCAATATAATGACAATTGTCTTATTTAATCTGTATTACCAACTAATTACACCATAATACGTCTATCACAAAAATGTTTACAAAAAATGTGTTAGTTGCCAGTCAATGTTCAAGCCCATAGGGAAGCGCGTTTGGAGAGTGAAGATCCAATACGCCTCCCTACGGTCCAGAAGGTTGATATGATCACCTCCTCTAGATTTAGAAATAACTGATTCAATCCCCAAAAAGGAAAAATTATTAATTCCTCCCTTACCACATTCAGTGAAATGTTTTGAGACTGGATGATTAGTGTCTCTCAATTTTATGAGCCTTAAATGCTCTAACATCCTGACCTTAAGGGCTCTAGTCGTCCTCCCCACATACCTCTTGCCACAACCACATGTTATTAAATAAATCACAAATTGACTTTTACAATTTATAAAACTGACGCGATCGGGCCGTCGCTAAGGGCGCGGTCGCGTCATTAGGGTCCCGGCGGCTGGCGAAGAGGGCGCCGCCATTGCCCAGTGATTTGTGCATGCGCAGTGGTCGCGCATGCGCAGGGAAGCCTCTAGAGCCAGGAAGAAGTCGCGCGAGTGCGACACCAGGTAGGAGAAGGTTAAGGTAGCACCAGGGAGATCGCGCATGCGCGGTACAGTGCTCAGGAAGCCCGCGAAACCCTAGCCTACCAGGGGAGGCTATAAGCTGGGACTACGTGTCCCATGAGCCTTTGCGTGCCCCAGGTGATACCAGGGAGACAATAGGGCTTGGGAAGTCTCAGAAGGCAAGTGGATACATTTCGCGTGCTGAGGCCACGTTAGGCAGTCAGAGACAGGAGCAGCCCAGGGAAGGAGGTAGGGTACAGGAGTCAGGGACTCCCTGTACTAGGCCAGCACCCCCAGGGCCCGAGGTAGCTAAATACCCCCGTATAGTGAGTGTTGCCAGGGAATGCCCTAGTTTAAGGGACCCTGTCACTCAGGATTGTCAGTTGGAGTCAGGGTGCTGTGAGGGAAGGAAGGGTGCGGGGAGCGAGTGCAGCTCCTGCACCCAGATAGGTATCCACACCCCAGGTAGGCCCCAACTCCCCACTAGGTTAGTGGGTAAGTGCTGAGGGAGGCCCAAGATAGGGACGCTGCCCTTAGTGTAGAGTGCTGCCTTGTCAGAGTCACGGCTGTTAGTGCTGTGAGGTCTGACAGGCAGGCACAGTGTTGTGTAGCACGTTGGCTGCACACATCCAGTGGGTCACAGCTTGTTGCTGCAGGCGCTGGGATTAGTTTAGTAACAAATTCGTACGTGATCCAGGGGGAGCATGGGAGGAAAATGAAAATATAAAAGAAACACAATATAAGTGCAGACAGTTTGATACTGAGTGGGTTAGAGTTATCGTGTATCTTGGCTCATAAGTTTTGCCTACTCACAGGATTCAAATAGAAAACGGGCAGTTTGACACAATGGTCTCAGTGGACTGGATCTGTAGATTCTAGATAAGGTGCAGACTTCACTCTCAGCAGGATAGCATATGTGTGGAGGGAAAGAGAGTATACATAGTGCAGACCAGTAATGTAAAAGGGTTTTACTTTATGAAACTTTAAAATGCACACTTACAATAAAAACAATATAATCAGGCATGTATCACAATGATTGTGATGGAAGAGGGTAGACTGTAGATCTTAGACCTTCGGTGCGCATACGATGCGTGGGATACTGCTCCGCTGGATGATCCCTCTCAGTCCCCTCCCGGGTGCTCAGATGTTGGAGACTCCAATCTCTACGCTGCACGTTGGTTGCGGGGTATCCCTTCTGAACCGCGCCGTCTGATCGCGTCCTGTGGACTCCGGTATGTCACTTCCGGTGCAGTCCCGATACGTCACTTCCGGCGGTGGGCTCCCGATCTTCGTCCCTGCTCCTCTCTCCCAGTAGGCGGATACCACTCTACGCGCCACGCACTCTTTGGCGAAACGCCAAATTAAAATATTAATACATTAATGTATTTTAATAATATTGTGCGGGAGCAGGGGGTCCCCTGAGCTGAACCGCATTGATTTGTGGCTCAGGGACCCCCTGCTTCCTGAGTTACAGGCCCTGGTTTGAGGCATCGGTGCCAGTGCCGCCGCCATCTTTATAGCGGGCACATTGCGTATGGGACGCTATAAAGATGGCGGCGACACTGGCACCCGATGACACATACCGGGGCCTGTGACTCGGGAAGCAGTGGGTCCCTGATCCACAAATCAATGCGGTTCAGCTGAGGGGACCCCCTGCTCACAGTAAACTATTATTAAAAATATATTCATGCTGCTTCGTTACCATAGCACATAGCCGCAAAGGTAAGGAATGATTGTTTATTGATATGGGTGTTTTATTCATAGTATAGATGTGCAGAGGGTCTCCGGAGCTGAACCGCTTTGGTTTTAGGTCCGGGGACTCCCTGCTTCCCGAGATACAGACCCCTTTATGGGGTGCCGGTATCCCTCTGCTTTGTTTACATTCTGCGGTGACGTGATCAATGAAGAGGGATCTTCTGTGCTAGGGGGGAGAATGCTAAAAAGGTTGGAGGAGATTTTAAACTAGGATGGAGGGGGGAGGGGAATGAAACAGATAATGAACTAAATGGAATAGATGAGGATACAAGGTGATATGGAGGTAGAATGGGGGCAAGTGCAAGTTTGACAAGCAGTGAGATACCCATAGTAAATAGAGATAATACTAGAAAACTTCTAAAGACTAAACCAAGAGGGAGCAGAAAGGAAGGAGCAGATAAGATAATAGTACAGGCTGAAAAAAAACTTAAATGCATGCTTGCTAATGCAAGAAGCCTGACAGATAAAATGGGGGAGCTTGAATTAATAGCTACAAGGGAGCAGTATGATATCATAGGCATTACTGAAACATGGTGGGATGAAACTCATGACTGGACAGTTAATTTAAAGGGGAATTCTCTTTTTCGGAAGGATCGAACAAATAGAAGGGGAGGTGGAGTATGTCTATATGTTAAACCATATCTAAAACCTATTATAAGGGATGATGTCTATGAAGGGAATGATGAAAATGTAGAGACCTGGTGGATAGAAATTAGCAGTGGAGGTAAAAGTATAAAGAAAATGTGTGTGGGAATATGCTATAAACCACCAAATATCTGTGAGCTTGAGGAAGCTACAATACATTTGCAAATGGAGAAGGCATCAAAACTGGGTCATGTTTGCATAATGGGGGATTTTCATTATCCAGACATAGACTGGGGCAATGAGATTAGCGTTACAACAAAAGGAAACAGGTTTTTGGGGGTGCTTAAAGATAATTATATGACCCAAATTATTGAGGAACCAACCAGGAGAGGGGCAGTTCTGGATTTGGTCATATCAAACAATGTAGAAGTAATAACAAATATTCAAGTCCTGGAACATTTGGGTAACAGTGATCATAACATGGTCTCATTTGAAATAAATTATCAAAAAACAGATTACTTGGGTTCAACAAAGACCTTCAACTTTGGAAAGGCAGATTTTAAACTGAGGTGTAATCTAGTAGTAATACAATGGGATGATGTTTTTGCAGGGAAAAATGTAGAAGATAAATGGGCAGTCTTTAAAACATTGTTAGAAAAGCACACTTATCAGTGTATACCCTTGGGTAATAAGTATAAAAGAAATAAGTCAAAACCAATGTGGCTAAATAAACAGGTAGGGGAGGAAATGGACAAGAAGAGGAAGGCGTTTAGATTCTTTAAGTCAGAAGGGACAGAGACATTGTATCAGAATTATAAGGAATGTAACAAAAATTGCAAAAGGGCAATTAAATTAGCAAAAATGGATAATGAAAAAAGGATTGCAATAGAAAGTAAGGTCAACCCTAAAAAGTTCTTTAAGTACCTTAATAACAAAAAAGTGAGAAAAGAAAATATAGGACCCTTTCAATGTGAGATGGGTAGGCAGATTATTGGAGATAAGGAAAAAGCAGAGGTATTAAACAAATTCTTTGCCTCTGTGTTTTCCAGGGAAGAATAAAGTTCAATAGTAGCGCCACAGGAGGAAGCCGCAACCTCCATATTAATGACCAATTGGTTAACTGAGGAAGAAGTTCATAAGCGACTTGAAAAAATTAAACTAAATAAGGCACCTGGCCCCGATGGCATACATCCAAGAGTTCTCAAGGAGTTAAGCCCAGTAATAGCAAAACCCTTATATTTAATATTCATGGACTCCTTTTCCACAGGCTCAGTACCACAAGATTGGCGTAAAGCAGATGTGGTGCCTATATTTAAAATGGGAGCTAGATCACACCTGGGGAATTACAGACCTGTAAGCCTGACTTCAATAGTAGGGAAACTACTTGAAGCTTTAATACGGGATAATATTCAGGAATACCTAATGGAAAACAAAATTATTAGTAATAGTCAGCATGGATTTATGAAGGATAGATCTTGCCAAACTAACCTTATTTGTTTCTTTGAGGAGGTAAGCAGGAATTTAGACCAGGGTAATGCAGTTGATGTGGTCTACTTAGATTTTGCAAAGGCTTTTGATACGGTTTCACACAAGAGGTTGGTGTACAAAATAAAGAAAATTGGACTCAGTAATAATATATGCACCTGGATTGAAAACTGGTTAAAGGACAGACAACAGAGGGTTGTCATAAATGGAACTTTTTCAGGTTGGGCTAAAGTCGTGAGTGGAGTACCTCAAGGATCGGTACTGGGAACCCTGCTTTTTAACTTGTTTATTAATGACCTTGAGGTTGGGATCGAGAGCAAAGTCTCCATCTTTGCTGATGATACTAAATTGTGTAAGGTAATAGAATCAGAGCAGGATGTAATTTCTCTTCAGAAGGACTTGGAGAGACTGGAAACGTGGGCAGGTAAATGGTAAATGATGTTTAATACAGATAAATGTAAGGTTATGCATTTGGGATGCAAGAATAAAAAGGCGACTTACAAATTAAATGGAGATATATTGGGGGATTCCTTGATGGAGAAGGATTTAGGAGTGCTTGTAGACAGCAGGCTTAGCAATAGTGCCCAATGTCATGCAGTAGCTGCAAAGGCAAACAAGATCTTATCTTGCATCAAACGGGCAATGGATGGAAGGGAAGTAAACATAATTATGCCTCTTTACAAAGCATTAGTAAGACCGCACCTTGAATATGGAGTACAATTTTGGGCACCAATCCTAAGAAAAGACATTATGGAACTAGAGAGAGTGCAGAGAAGAGCCACCAAATTAATAAAGGGGATGGACATTCTAACTTATGAGGAGAGGCTAGCTAAATTAGATTTATTTACATTAGAAAAGAGGCGTCTAAGAGGGGATATGATAACTATATACAAATATATTCAGGGACAATACAAGGAGCTTTCAAAAGAACTATTCATCCCACGGGCAGTACAAAGGACTCGGGCCATCCCTTAAGGTTGGAGGAAAGGAAATTTCACCAGCAACAAAGGAAAGGGTTCTTTACAGTAAGGGGAGTTAAAATGTGGAATTCATTACCCATGGAGGCTGTGATGGCAGATACAATAGATTTGTTCAAAAAAAGGTTGGACATCTTTTTAGATGGGAAAGGTATACAGGGATATACCAAATAAGTATACATGGGAAGGATGTTGATCCAGGGATTAATCCGATTGCCAATTATTGGAGTCAGGAAGGAATTCATTTTTCCCCTTAATGGGTTTTTTTGTTTGCCTTCCTCTGGATCAATAAGTAAGTATAGATATAGAATAAAGTATCTGTTGTCTAAATTTAGCATAGGTTGAACTTGATGGACGTACGTCTTTTTTCAACCTCATCTACTATGTAACTATGTAACTATGTGATCGGGACATTTAAATGCAGAGGGATACCGGCACCTCATAACGGGGCCTGTATCTCGGGAAGCAGGGGGTCCCTTGCACATGTACACTATGAATAAAATTGTATTTAAAATATTTTTTCATGTGCCGATGTTTGCGCCGAGAGAGCGGCGGATCTCTCTCTGCTGCAGACACATCTCGGCAGGGGACGGCTTCTCGGCAGCTTCTCACCAGGCAGACTGTCTCACCACCAGTTACTCGCTATGTTTGGCAATGTTGCTCTCGCTGTGATTCGCCAGGGATTCAGCCCTTCCTGCATACAGGGAGGGCAACATGCCAAAAACATGGCGAATTCAAACCCGTGGAGAACGCAAATTTCCGCCGCTTACTGCATGACCCCTATGTCTTTAAACATGAGTGTATGTTTTGGGGCTGGTAATTGGCTTAGCTGGCCATCCAGGTAGATAGGGCCTGGGTGGTCTAGTAAGTCTCCAAAGAGGAGTAGGGTTTTATTTTACGGTTTGTGTTTTTCCTTAAAGGAACAGTGTGCCTATTCTTCTTTTGTTATTGTAGAGCATAAACCACTGGAGTTAAAACCTAGCCCATTGTTTGACGTCTTACTGACCCTTACAGTGAGGCCATCCTGCCACATGTGGTTGAAGTGGGATTCTACGCCTCTGGAGGTCAGTAGAAGAAAACGAGTAAAGCCACTAAACTCAGGCACAAAACCAAACCAGGATCGTTGAGCTTCCGAATGAACAGGTTATCTTCCAAATGAAATACTTGTTAGTGTGTCTAGTCATATAAAATCCTCCAATTAAGGGGGGGAACGACAGGGTTAAAGGCAATATGGTGGGATGACTGAGCTATAGTAACTGAATGGACAACCAGACTCCACCAAAAACCTCATGTAGAGATCACTCCCCTGGTGCTAGACTAGATAGGCTTAAGAGTAAAAATATATAAACAGCTTGAAGTTTGAAGTACTCACACTTGGCAGTAATATGTCCTGTAGTCAGCGTGCTACTGTTCCATTAGTTCAGAGAGATGGTATCCCGTGGAGGGAAGTGCAAACAGTGCACAGCTTGTTGAACCAGAAAAAAGACGACAGTCGCTTGATCAAGAATTGGTAAACAATTAACTCTTTATTGGGTCATCCACACAAAACATAAATAAAAAACTCTTTGACAAAGGGCAGGTTAGCCCTAAACGCATCAGAGGTTCCTCTCACAGGTCTTTGTGAGTGTTGTGTGGATGACCCAATAAAGAGTTAATTTTTTACCAATTCTTGATCCAGCCACCGTCGTCTTTTTTCTGGTTCAACAAGCTGTGCACTTCCCTCCATGGCACTTCCCTCCATGGGATACCATTTATCTGTATTTAATACAGTATTTGTGTCTCCCTTCTTGTCAAACTCCCACTTGCCCTCATTCTACCTCCATGACCCCTAGCTACTTCCGCAATCCCTATCTATTCTATTTAGTTCATTATCTGTTTCTTGTCCCTCTCTCCTCCTTCCTGTCCCTGTATTGTATATGTATTAAAAGTAACTTTGTCCAGGTCATTATACATCTCTAAGGGGTATTTTACCCACTTGGTGTGTTTAGGAGTACACCTCATCTGAAGGATTGCCATTTCTCTCTCTTCTATTCTAATAGACATTAAATAAAAATATGTTTTCTGACACACACTTAAAAACAATGTGAAGCACAGCTGTGACAGTGCTGCTATCCATCATCGGGTTTAGTTCACACTGCAAAAGCTGTGGTCTAGAAAAGCAGTTGTTGTGGGTTGTAGTTCTCTTGGGTCTCACATGATTCCAGTCATTAGGTTGGTGCCTTAGGCTTATTATGAGCTCTATATAGTTGGGACATCACTCATTTAAATATACTTTGCATATCTATTATCATATCGCTCAGGTGTGCTCCAAGTTCAGCAGAGGCATGTCTCCCTAATTTATTTGGAAGGACGCTTGAGGGGCTATATATACAACTGGCGACTACTAATAAAAATAGAAAGCTCTCTCTCTATCTGTCTGCGGATGAATGAATCTACCTGGATCATCAAGCAGGAAATCTGCATACAGATTTCAGTGTGCGGAATGGATTTCAGAGGCATTTTGGTAACCTAATTTTGACAATTTCACCTATCTCTATTGAGCACCTCTGGTGTACTGTAGATGATAGATGGAGGTAAGTGTCCCATGGTGAGAGGTTGGAGTTAACCCCTTACTTGACAGAGCACTTTGTCACATTGCTTGGCCTCTCTGTGATAGGCATGGGGTATAGTTTGAGGTATATATTACCTATTTTGTAGCTCTTATTAGTGAGATAGTCTTGGGTTAATATGGGTTTTTGGTAGTACATATTTATTCAACTTGTCTGTATTTTTTGTTATCATCGTTCCCTTTGGCAAGGCTACAATATTATAGATATTGTCAATTTAAATTCAATGAACAATGAATGTGCCCAAAAAGTGCATTTTTCAGGTTTTCTGTGATGTGTACCTTGACTCTCTTACAAAGGTGGAAAATTAATGTGAATTACAAATATTATAATTTATTGCTTACTTACAAGCTCTGAAGTTAGGAGTTGAAACTACATTTTCAAAGCTACCATTTGTCACTGTATACATGCATATTTTCTTGTTGACGGGTTGAATGCTAATTAGTGTTTGCTAAAGATCTAACATAATACGTTAGCAGGTGTTCTTTTGCTATTTAATTAATATTAATAGTCTTATCTTGAAGGCTATAAACACTATAAAACTTGTATTTCAGTATATGCAGGTATATCCAGACTAACATTTCCCACTGTCAGGTAAGGCCATGGCTCCCTCCTTGTTTCTCAGTGTAAGACGAGTTTGGTTACATCTGTATGTGTGTCTAATAGTCCTATGTATAATGTGTTAGTTTTGAATGTGGGGTATTTGTTTTTTTACATTAACATTTAAGATGATACTACAATATGTTTTGAATATGAAGAAATTTCACACAAAAAATTGTATATTCACTAAAGTGCAATAGGCATTAAAGTGAATGTGCTTTAACAACTAATGTAAAGATGATCTAAAAAGTATATCTGACTACTTAATTTACAAATTTGTACAGTATATTGTGTTTAGAGATGGGCGGAATTGTCAAAATCCATTCCTCGGACATTCATGGACTTTCCCTTCAAAATCTGTTCTGTGGGATAAAATCCGTCTGCGGATTGGGTATTAAACCATCCGAGTTGATTAGTCCACATCCGCCATTGGATACAATCCAGGTGGATTTTTAAGAATTCGCACTCAGATTCCATATTGAATCCGAAATATACACTGTGGATTGTTACAAAATCCGCACTCAGGGGGCGATTCACTAAGCAGTGATAACTGCTTTAAAGTATGATAAATGGCTTTTAAGACTGATATTGCCTGCTGTGCGATTCACTAAGCAGTGATAACAGTGCTTTATCGGCCATAAAAGGCATTTTTTTCAGCCCCCCCCAAAAAATGGAAAAAAATATGTCCGATCAGGCCAAAAAAGGAAACGCGCCGTTTCTTTGCCAGTCAGCACGATTCACTAAGCATTGATAAGTGAATCGTACTTTAAAAGCACGCCAGATTTTTGCACCAGCTAAAGGCTGGCGCAAAAGAAATGGAGCCATGAATAAAATCATTGTTTACATTTTTTTCACCACACAATTAATACAACAGGCCGGCGGGTGTCCCTGGGTGATCCCTGCGGGAGTCCGGGGTCCTTGAGTGATCCCCACGGGAGTCCGGGGCCCTTGGGTGATCCCCACGGGAGTTCGGGGGTCCCCTCTGCCCTGCGGTACCAATCGTGTGGCCAAAAAAACATAACGCTCAATACTTTGCAGTAAATACACTACCTAACACATACAGTACAATAATGGTTAAAATTACTATTATCCAGGTATGGATGATTGTGCATTTGTCCATTACAAATAAAACATTAAGCTGCAGAAATAAAATAAATAAAACTTGCACTCACCCCTGCCAGGCTGCCACGATGAAAGCCGTCTTCATCCTTATCACCGTACATGTCCACCGTTGCCACAAACAATGCAGTACAATCAAAAATACAATCTAATGTCCCTTAACCCCTTAATCACCTTACCGGTTAGTAATCGCTATAGTAATTAAGGGGTTAACCCACCCTTTCCCACTACCCACCCAGGAGGCTTAACCACCCTCCCCAGGCAACTACCTCCACCCTTCACCCATTCATTGGTACAGTGGGTACATCATGCTCATATAATATGGGCATGATTTAACACTATGCCAATCAATGGTCAAACTAAAAAAAAAAACAATCACAAACAAGATTCAATGCATTAAAAATAATCTCAAACTAAAAACAAATAAAGAAGTAAACCGAACAAAATTACCACCAATCAAGCTTCTACAGGAAACTTGTCCCTCAATATAGCGCCATTGCAAAACCCCTGACTGACTTGACACAGAAACGACTCCCGCTTCTGGTAGCTTGGTCTCCCGCTTGTGAAGGTGCCTTCCAAGCATTCAAGACAGCACTGGCTTTTGCTCTGATTCTGGCTGCACCAGATTATGCCAAGAAGTTTCTGGTACAGACCGATGCCTCTGACTATGGTATCGGTGCTGTACTCAGCCAAGTCGGGGTATGAGGGGGGTGAACATCCTGTGGCATACCTGAGCAGGAAACTGCTGCCCACGGAAGTGGCTTATGCCACAATGAAAAAAGAATGCCTGGCCATTGTTTGGGCTTTGAGGAAACTGCAGCCCTCTTTGTATGGCAGAACATTCACTGTAATCATGGACCACAACTCCCCAAGTTGGCTACAGAGGGTATTGGGGGAGAATGGCAAATTACTTCGCTGGAGTCTTGCACTGCAAGAATTTTATTTCTCCATACAGCACAAGAAAGGCACCGAGCACCGAAACGCTGATGGACTTTCCCGACAAAACTTTCCTTGCAAGCCAAAAACCTCAAGAGGTGTCAGGCTAGTTGAACCGCCGGACGTTGTGGCTGCAACCGAGCCTTCATATTGAGGGGGGAGATGTGACAGGTGAAGGGGTAACCAGGCCATCAATAAAGGTATTATGCCCGACTGGCTACCTCTGAACTAAATTTGTGGATTTAGAGTGTCAGCTCTTGGACCAAGTGGTTTTACATGAAATGAATGTGATCGTTCAACAATAAGGAATTTATGTCTGTTTTACTTTTCCAGGAGTGCTAACCAGTGGAGAGTAACAGGCTATGAGTCTCAAGGAGGGTTTTGCGGAAAAAGTGTTGTCACATTGTGTGTCGGTAGACGGGGTCCAGAGTTGCTGGTCACCCCAAAAATGTATCTGAGAATCATGTCAGATTCCTGGGGACATATAGGCACAGACCTCTGGTCAAAATCCTCCCTTGAAAACAGTTATGCGACTCACTGCCAAGTTCCCTGCTTCAGCACAGACCAGAAAGGTAAAAGGGACATAGGGATGTGTGGTGTCCCTGACACAGTCAAGAGGTCCCTAGGTTAAGGGGGATACTCATTAAATGCCCAGATCACCCTGAATCCAGTTTAGGGTTCAGGCGGTGCTCCAGTTATATATAAGACTGTGAGGTTTTGTTAAAGTCTAAAGTCAGGTTTTGGAGAGTGTGAGGCATATGGCTAGTGGGACTAAAAAGTACAAGTTCTTATTCTATCCCTCATCACCAAAAAGACAGACATTTTAGCAGCATAAAAGTGTAAAGTTTATACTTTAGTAAAGTAAGGTTCAGAGAGTGTTATACAGTACTGTATGTATAAAAATCCATGCAGCATTTTAATTGGAGACCTAGGGGCCTATGCAGAGAGCAGCGAATTTGAAAATTGGCGAGTTTAATAAAAAGTAGCTTTTTTGGAGAGTTTTATTCTCCATATGCAGAAATGTGCGAATTCTGCTATGTTTAACATGAATGCGTGTGGCGAGTTTAAATTGGCGAGATGCGCGCTGCAGAAATGTGTTAAAAAAAATTTGCGCCTGTTTTTTCCCTTTGCTATGGCCGCGAGCGGCAGCTTCTTGCCAACTTTTTCTGGCGAGGCAAAAAGGAGACAATCGCGCCATTTTATTGGCGCGAACAGCCGCTAGATGCCGTTCGCGCCTCTCTGCATAAGGATATTTTAAAAACTGGCGAGATGGAGGTTCTCGCCAGCCGCGAGGCGAGTTTTAGAAATAGAAAAAAAAAATTGGCGCGTTTTTCGTCACTCGCCATTTTCTGCTGTTTTCTGCGCGATTTTCTCCAAAAAATGGCGAGTTTTGAAATAGCGCTGCTCTCTGCATAGGCCCCCTAATGTCTCCCCCGCCTTTTAGCTTCAAAGGGAATCCAGGATATAGTGGTGTCAAGACCATTTGCTAGCAAGGAGGGGCAAAGGTAAAGGCCCCAACAGCCATATGTGTTCTGCCAGACTTTGTGGAGCCTTCCCTGCAGATAGCCTTGCCCCTTTCTCTGACATCATCAGCAAGATGAGCACTGCTCTGATTACCTGCTGAGAAATTTCTCAGGCTTTTTGAGTGGGCCATAGTAATTTGGGAATGAAGCACCAGAGGTTTTATAAACCCTTAAGCAGCTCAGATTTTTAGAGTTTCTACGTTTCTCTAAAGTTTTCTAAGATTCTAAGCAGCAAGTGAATTCTAGCCCTTTGGAGAGAGAGGGACCTGTGGCATTTGGAACTGAAAAGTATAGTTTTTTCAACCCAATTCCCCAAGTAAGTGTGTTTTTTCATGTTAGTCTGTTTCAATGGAATACATTACAATTTGTTTTATTCCTTGGTTTTGCTCAGTGATATGATCCTGGTATAAAGATGTAATTGCCTGGTCTCCTGTGACAGGCGTTCTTTCCAATTGAGATTATCCTGGCCTTTCAAAGGTTTTAATCTTTCTAAATCTTTGGTAACTAGTTTCATAAAAACATCAACATTAGGACTTGTCTCTAATGAAGGTGTGAAACTGGATTTGGGTTTGAGCTCTGTAAAGGGACCCTCTCCTAGTACTCTGTTTGATTCCACTAGGAGTGATGTCATGTCCATAATATTGCCCAAATCCATTTGATCTAGATTCTAGATGATCTAGGCCCTGGTAATTCAATTGTGCCAATTCCCTTCTTTTAAAGAACTTATGAAGCAAAAGTTTCCTTCCGAATTGATGAGTGTATTTGACCCAGTCGAAGAGTCTTCGGACGGGGAAAAGGACAAACCCTTATTTAGAGAGCTTACATCATCTACTTGTAGCTAGGTTCTCGCTGGGTCCCTTTACCTCCTCAGATGCCGGCAAGTGATGCGTGGGTGCCTCCAACTAGTTCCGGTGCGTCTGGGAGCTTAGGCAGGCTGTAAGGGATATACACTTCCGACACACTTAATCACACTGCGGCCAGATCCGCAAGCCAGGAGATTTCCCGGCTTGCTAGTGGCCGCCCCTCGGCGTGCCGCGCATCATAGACGCGCGGTCACGCGTCTTCGGGAGCGTGCGCCACCTGCACGCGCGTCCAGGGGCTCTCCGAGGGAGCCCTGGTGTCCCGCGATCGCGGGACAGCGGCAGGGGGTTCCGGGGGACCCGGCGGACCCGGCAGCGGTAGGGAGAGCGCCCCGATCGGAGGGCGCTCTTCCGCTGCTTCGGCGCGCGCCCGTCACTCTCGGGCGCGCGCCAGGCTACTGCTGCGGCCAAGAACGGGCAAATGCTCGAATAAACTTGGCCGCAGCAGTAGACATGGTGACCGAGTCGCCGGCGGCTCCTTTAGCAGGGCGCCGCCATATTGAAATTGATTGCGCATGTGCAAGACTCGCACATGCACAGTAGGACCATGCGAGCGGCGGCCATTAGGTAGAAGGGCTCTGCGGGGACTAAAAGTCCCATCAGGCATAGGGGCAGCAAACCAGGTGCTGCCACACAGCCAATAGGGCTGCAGCTTTCCCCTACATCACAGAAGATACTTTTTGAGCTCTTACACCACGTTAGCAGTCGGAGCTGGGACAAAGAAGGGGAAGGTTGTTTGTGCAGGTGACATGGCTGGATCAGTGGATCCTATCTTCTACAGCGTGCCCGGGTTTGGCATCACCCGGCAGGTACCCCACTCCTCACGTGCACCAACAAACCGTTCTAGTAGGCAGCGGTGACCTACACACTTTTGGGTGAGCCTACTTACTCAGGGACACCAGGGTGGTTAGGTGCCTGAGGGCCCTTATATGTGGGACTGTATTACTGACGGTGGTATATATATGGTAATGCTTGACCTGGTGGTGTATATATACCGTTCATAGAAGTTCATGCAGTGAAACTGTTATCTTTTCACTAAGTGTGTGGTTTATTGTATGTGGGTCCTGTAATGGGGTTATTCTACACGATAGAATCCCGTACAGGTTGAGGCGCTATCAAGCATCGATCCAGGATACACCCAGGTTCCCAGCAGTGGAGGCCCAGGCCTCCTGTGAGCCACAGGTATTGCACCGCAACACACACCGTAGCTACACATCTCCCAGGGGATGGGGGAAAGTGCACTACATACTGTTAATGTTCGGATAGAGAGATTTATTATCTGATTACTGTTGGTAGTATTTACTTCTACCTGCGCCGTCTCTTTTAACAGGGCTAATTTAAATCTTTGAGAAGGAAACAAATATCTGACATACAACATACAACCAGTCATATTGTATATTGTTGCACACACCTAATTTGCCATCAGATTTTAATCATCATACACGTTTAAATCTTTAAGGAAATGGAGAATGCTCTTTCTGTCATCTTTTGTCTGCTAACCAGACCAATCTCAGGAATGTACACGATGCCCTTGCAGATAGTGTCAAATCTGTACACTTTCACCGGGACCCTACTATTTTAAATAATCAATGCAAAGACCAAACTAAACCAGGTGACCTCACACATGACAGAAAAAAATAGGTACAGTATGTTTAAATGAAAGTTAACCCCTTGGGTGCTGTATTGTTACTACAAAAGAATAGGTTGAAGGCATTAACGCAACTAGCTGTGTGTATAAAGTTTAAAAAAGACTCACCTCAGGCATACAAAGAGAAGTATTGCTGTTTAAACATGGTGTAGGAACTTTAAATAGTCACAATTACTACACCTGAAAGTGTATGTTCGGTTGCAGCAGTAGGTTAGTCGAGGATGTCTTACACAGCACTGACTAACAACTACAGTACAAGATAACTATATTAACTGCCAGACTGAACATGCATATGTGTTATATTGCAGTTGCAGGAAATCTACAAGACAATTAAGAACACGTCTTTTAAAACACATTCGATTTTGAGAAGGGTGATAAAACACATCCGGTCTAAAGGCATTTAAGAAAAATGCCATGCTTACAATTTCTGTTTACTGAAATGTTAGTAATCTAATTATGTATCATCTAGTATATGTGTGGGTGCTAGGATTAGGAATAATCTCCATTCTACAAGAGAAAAAAAAGATGAATATCCAGACTTAAGTGTACCACCAGTTCTGAATACCGGCGCCTAATAAGTCCAATTAGATTTTAGTCCTGGATGTCCAGATGGAATAGTTCAAGTCCCAAAGATGACCGCTACGTTCCTCCATACACCGTGCTCCTCGAGACCGGAAGTGACGTCACCGGATACCGGATGCTCCGTCACAGGTAGGCGGGACTCTCGGCGGTTTTTCGAGCAGAAATTCTTCCTAATTCTGCTCCAGGGTATCAGCAGGGTATCCTGAGGAAGTGTGCGCAATGCACGAAACACGTAGGGTTTCTTTCACTTTGTTGGACGATCTGATGTGAAGAGAGCTGAGTGCTGATACCCTGGAGCAGAATTAGGAAGAATTTCTGCTCGAAAAACCGCCGAGAGTCCCGCCTACCTGTGACGGAGCATCCGGTATCCGGTGACGTCACTTCCGGTCTCGAGGAGCACGGTGTATGGAGGTCATCTAAACTTCTCAGCCCAGGGAGGACAGATTACATCCGCCTATTCGGCGCTCATTGCTTGTGTTCTATAGCCGTCCTGTGAGTAGCGTTTCAGTTTTACTCCACCGGACCGGCTTATTCAGTGTCTCATCGTCCCACATTTTATTATTTTTATAGTTGTATTAAACTAACTTTTTATTTTCAGCTTTGCGTTTGTGTGTTTTTGTCAGTCTTGTTTGTGCTGGTTTGTGAGTTTATGTCTGTGATTTTTTGTTAGCTGTGTTGCACTAAATTCTGTGTTCTTTTCATTCCATGTTCCATACTACACGGATGAAGTTACATCTGGTCACCCCTTGATTACAAGATTGCATAAGCTGTCATCATTGGGACTTTAACTATTCCATCTGGACATCCAGGACTAACACCTAATTGGACTTATTAGGCGCCGGTATCTCTCTTTTTGTCTCTGTTTCATCTCTGATTGTACTATCAGTGTTCCACCAGGCCGCCTCAGACCCCATAGGGACTACCCCTATATAGGGTTCACTGTTCATTACCACATCATTAGCGCTACTCTACATCATCCCTTTTTCTTTACCAGTTTGAATACAGTACTTGGCGGAATTCAAAACATTTCTTGTCATATTTTTTTATTACTGTGTGACAAACTTTTCCTCTAGGCAATGTGATGCTGGCTTTCTTAGCAATTGTGATTCATTCTATTTGACTACTAGGTTTGTGAATGTTGATTTAGAGCAGATATTTAATGCTGCAGGTAGCACTGTTATTGGCAAAGGAGTACATATAATTTTTATTGAGCATTTACCAGCTTCCTGGCATTGGACCTAATACTGTACTCTTAAATAACTGCCTTTCCAATAATTCTTCCTTTCATGTTATTAACTGGTGCACAGGCACACATGGAGAACTGAACTACACATGGAATGTTTAAAAAAAACATTTAAAAGAAAAATACATATTGAGATATTAATTATATATAATATTAAATCAATTATTTCACTTTTTGCTCTCTCATTTGCCTTGGGGGAGCACATGGAAGTATTGTATATCAAAATAATTTACAATTTTTTTTTTTACAAAGTCTTTATTAGTGTGTTCTATGGTTGAAAAAAGGGCTTCCAAGCTATGCAATTATTGAATTTTGTTATATTTCATGATTGTAGGATCTATTTCAAAGGTGACTTAATTACACTATAAAGACTACAAGGACTTTGTTTTATTCTCTGCCATGTGGAAAGGTGTAAAATGACTTTGAAGGTCTAAGTATTGTCCTCCTATAAATTTTTCTTTGATTTTATATTTTGGAATTGGAAATGATATCTTTTGGAACACCTTTTATTATTTTGAATAAATTGAAATGGAATTAAAATGCATGTTAAATCTGTCACCCTATTTTGGCTAAAACGATTAATGGTGGCTAATTTGGTGTCAATTACAGTAAATGAGCATAGGAACAAACTGCTACCTATCCTATTTATTTATTGCTTTACATTATAGCTTGATTTCTTTCACAGGGATAATTTATCTACAGTATCACTATTTGTCTTTATGGTAATGGTCCCTAAAGGGGCAGTCTAATTTAAGGCGTAAGTGATCTAAGGACAGTGGCAAGTTAAATAGCTTAAATGTAGCTGATGATTGCCACCTTTTATTTAAAATTTTGAATTAAACTTTTAACATTTTCATGGTAAACAACCGATTTTACGATGTTGAGCAAATAATCTTATCACTGGATGACATGATATAGTCATTAACATTGCTGGCTTAGCTTTGTTATTTTATTTACAAAGTAATTATGATGCCATCATTAGTCAAACGGATAAAAATATATAAGTAGCAGTATTCATAACAACCAAATACATATTGATTTTTCACAAATAGGAATAAGTATGACAGATACTTCGTGGGTCTTTGAATACTTAAAAAAAGCTAATTATACTGATAAGTTATTAAAAAATACTTTTAGAACACTAGTTTGCACTAATTATTTACTCTAAATAGTGCAGTTTAGTGAATATAGGCAGAATACTTACCGTAGCTCAATCATTATATCATCTCTTTAGCCTATATTAGAATATATTTTGATAAATCAGTATTACAACCATAAATATCAACAAAACAGCCTTGCACACTTATCATTAGTTGGTGCAATGTTAATGTAATGAATGGGATTCTGACAACTTTATCGCGGTTTGCAGATTTGGTAGCAGCGTATTGAATTAGACATGGCTGCATATGACGACCCATATTAACAATGGTAAAGTTGCGAAGAAGGGGGAGGAGGGGGTCCTATAGAAATTTGTTCAGCAACAGATAGAAAACATGGAATAGATTTGCCAAATCCCCATATGACAAATTCCTGGGTTTTATCTTCCAGTTTTCCCATGTGTATATACAGATGGAGGTCTTTTTATCTTTAATACTTTTTACACATTTGCGATATTCAGTTTCATTCAAAGTTCGATAATATACTGGTTATCATTTCTCTTGATAGTACTGTATGTGTTTACATTGGTCTGTATCTGTTACAGACTCTGATGTGTTGTGTGTCAATGTTTAGTTAATATGTTTAATTAACACTTAGCTGATTATTACACATTTGTTTTGAATACGCGATCTAGTTCCCTATTGCCTACTGTTGACACTTTTATTTTTCTTATATGTGATATTTTTCTTATGTGTTTTTTCTCTTTCATATGATATAAGATTTTTGTATACATTGTTGCCTAGCAACCCCGTTTTTAACATAATTTGTCACCATTTGGCATACAATAATGTTTGCATCACGTAAACATATCCATCCTAGAGTATATTTAGGAAGCATTTGTCACTGGTTTTAGCATCTTGAAAAAGGTCTGAGTTATGTATCGAAACGTTGATCAATACATGCATTTATATACCCTCTCGCAATAAGACCTCTAAAGAGCGGTTTTATCCCTTACAGGGGAGAGGTATGCAGTCTACCGATGTAGCAAACGTTATTGCAGCTGTTAAAGCAACATTAAGGTTGTCACATTATTTAACAGTAATACTATTGAAAACAATTGTTAAGGAGTTAACACGTTATTTAATGCGTTATTTTGTGCGTTAACATGGAAAATATTGTCTGCTACATCTGTACGTGAGACAATGAAATGGAAGTTTTCGGATCCAGCTTTGGACTTTTCCTGCCGAAAGGGCTGTGTATATAAAGGTTCAGAAACACGGTCACCTCAGGAATTGAAAATACACATAAAGACTGCACATGAATAGCGAATGTCCGCTTGCAGCAGAAGGTTGGTTGAGGAAGTCTTAAACAGCACTTACAAACACCATTATTTCACGCAGTGCCCTATAACACAAGATAGCAAAGTGACAATGGGAAAAAGGGTCCTTTTGACTTGACTGATGGATTTGAGAGTGTGCAGTGCTTTCACTAGCTTGCCAGTTGTTTATCAAAGTCCTGAAGGAAAACATAGGTGTAAAAGTGTTTAACCCCATAAGGGCACAGAGGGCACTCCGGTGGATTAGTCTAGGCAGAGGAAGATAACGCCAAAGTTGTAAGTAAATGCTTAGGCCAAAGGCATTACAGTGGACAGGCATATAGAAAGAGGATCCGCAATAGATGTGTGTGGGAATACTAGAAGGTACTGCACAGGGGTGGCATGCTAGGGAAGGTAGAACAGGCAGTATGTTTAATGAAGGGACCAAAAGGCAACACAATCAAAATAAACAGCTATGCACAAACCAGACTTGGAAGCGAAGTCTGTCAATCACTGAACAATATTTGAATAAGCATTATCAGAGCAATAGTTTAGCTTTCTGAACTAGCTAGCAAGCAGATTGAGAAACACTTGTTTTTTTGTAAACAGGGGTACAGCTGTAGTTGATTAGCCAACTTAAACTTTCCTCTAGCTTTATACATCAAGTTTATCTTGAAAGATCTGCACAATATGATCCTTTTCTCATCATGCCACCAATATTACCTATGTAATTATTTATCAAGATACTGTACACTGCAATGCATGCAAAATGTTTGCATTGTCTTCTTATCTTTATATGCCAATTACAGACCAGGTCAGTAAAAATCGTATGTGCTGTACAATGCTGCTTACCGCGCACTTTACTGTAATTGTGAAGCGCTTGGAGTCCCATTGGGAGAAAAGCGCTATATGAAATAAAAGTTATTATTATTATTATAATTAGAAACCCATTTTAAAGCCCAGCAGACAATGCTTGAAAATCAGACAGATGTAAGTCCACTATTACATTTTATCCAAATAATTTTTATTTATTGTATTTCATAGACTGTTGTACATCCTGCATATTTTGCAACACTTTCAACTAAACTGATTTATTTAGCAAAAAGTGTCACTGTACCTGTAGACAAGCTGGAGCCCTGCCTTGGGGCTTGTTCACATCCACAGCAACTAGTTGCCATCCTCCAGCGGCATCTTCGTGAAACATCTTGAGAATAAAAGTAAATAAGAAAAAAGTGTATTTGTATTTATAACACCATAATAGTACAAACACGCATTCATTCAAATGTGTGTATACATACAGTACAGAGCATTATTCGAAAACAGAAATAGTCTACTTCAAGTCTTTATTGTGGCTATAAATGGCATTTATTCTACTTGTGATCCAGCCCATCTTTTATGACTCTCTTGTTCAGACTTTCACAGTGAAGTGTATGATCATAATGAACAAAATATGAAACCTAAAAATGCCAGTGAGCAATAGAAAGACATGTATTTAGAACAAAGTAAATTGCACCTCAACGGTTACAGCAGAACAATGTGGGCATTACAAGACCAGCCATTGTGTAATTGAAAGTTTTACTAATGAAATGTAGCTCTTCAGAAGTGATATACAGCTTGTTTTCTATGGTTTCCTCATTTGAAAAAAAAAATATGATTAAAAGACCAGAAGACAGAATAGCAATCTGGTGATTTATGTGCGGGTGTAGCCAATGCTATTTCAAAGGGGTTAGTAAACCTATGTATACCAACTACAACAAATTGATATCTGTTACAGACCTGATAGGAATATCGGAGCTGATTTTTGCACACGTGTCTTTGAATGCATGTACAATTTGTGTTGGCAACATAGTATCAGCTCTAAGACATTTGTGTTGTTGGTTGCCCCCTGATAAATTTACTTAAGCAACCATTCAATAGGCAACATACACTTACCTGCACATACTGCTGGTGGCTTAGGACCACAGATTTTTGATCTGGATAGCAATATATATTCGCTTCTCAATATTCGGGTATTAACTCTCTAGATTTAGTAACTATTCATATCGTTGTCTTGTATAGTATGTACCCTATTTTTTTAATTACTGAATATATCTCCAAAAAAGTTTTAGGTTTTTAAGCACTACACTCCCCGTACAGTCACTTTTGGGACCTGAGTGCTCTCTCTAGTGGGGATACTTTCTCTCCTTAGTCTGGTCCCTCATTAGTGTGTAGTGAGCGAGGGCTATATTTATTCTTTGTAGGGTGACATAATGTACTGCAGGGGAGCGCAAACTTTTTGAGCTGCGTCCCCTGCCAGCCCTCCTTGCTCCTGTGCCCCCCCTCACCTTGTTTGTGTCACGTGACGTCACATGACCCCGTTTCTATAAAGACAGCCATGTGACGTCACCACGTATGACACCATGACGACGCGTCGCAGCGTCTGAAACAAGGTAAGTGTTTAGTGTTGCAGAGGCCTCACGCGATCCCCCGGCATTTAATTAGATGCCACGGGGAAGAGCGCAGGGCCTCTGCAAGCGCCCGCACCCCCCCAAAAAAATCCAGCGCCCCCCACTTTGCACACCGCTGACATACTGGATGATGAACAGGCTCTTACAAGTACCAAAACTCTCAAACATTTTTGTAGGTAATGGTTGTTACAGTAAATATTGGAAGGCTTGCTTGGTGCAATATTATTTGTAATTATTGAGTAATCCTACAGTATATATCCTGATGCCACCGCTGGGCTGTTTTAGGCTGAAAATCCCTATTGACTCCAATAGTGATTTTCGCCAGGAAACGACCCGAACAACTGCATTGGACAATACAGAGTAAGGCCCCGTGTATCACAATTCATGCCACTTGTTACTGGATATGGGTTTTTTAATGTAGTTGTAAAACAAACATGTTGGTTTACAACACAAAATCAGACTCTGTTGCAGGACCACGGGTGTAGCTATAACCCGGGCAAAGTCCGGGGGCCCGCGCTCTTGGGGGGCACTCTTTCCCCCCCCCCCTGTAGAAACAGACGGGGGAGATGGTATGCGGGCCCCTCGTGTTAAAGGGTATACCAGTAGAAGAATCATCACTAGAGGCAGAGGAGGATGGCAGGGGAGGAATGCCCACTAGCTGTCTGACCTTTCTTACTTCCGGTGTCTGCTGCTACAGCTCCTCTGTTCATCTCCTCCCGCCAAAGGTAGGCATGGAAGAGAAAGAGCTGATTGGGGGAGAGAGAGAGAGAAAGAGCTTAAGCAGAGAGATGGAGAGAACTGAAGCAGAGAGAGTGAGAGAGCTGAAGCAGAGAGAGAGAGAGAGAGAGCTGAAGCAGAGGGAGAGAGCTGAAGGAGAGAGAGCTGAAGCAGAGAGAGTGCTGCAGCAGAGAGAGCGCTGCAGCAGAGAGATAGCTGAAGCAGAGAGAGAGAGCTGAAGCAGAGAGAGAGTTGAAGCAGAGAGCTAAAGAAGAGAGAGAGCTGAAGCAGAGAGAGAGCTCAAGCAGAGAGAGAGCTCAAGCAGAGAGAGAGAGAGCTGACGCAGAGAGAGCTGAAGCAGAATGAGCGCTGAAGCAGGCAGAGAGAGAGAGCTGAAGCAGAGACAGAGAGCTGAAGCAGAGACAGAGAGCTGAAGCAGAGAGAGAGAGCTAAAGCAGAGAGAGAGAGCTAAAGCAGAGAGAGAGAGCTGAAGCAGAGAGAGCTGAAGCATAGAGAGAGAGCTGAAGCAGAGACAGTGCTGAAGCAGAGAGAGCTGAAGCAGAGAGAGCTGAAGCAGAGAGAGCTGACACAGAGAGAGAGAGCTGAAGCAGAGAGAGAGCTGAAGCAGAGACAGAGAGCTGAAGCAGAGAGAGAGCTGAAGCAGAGAGAGAGAGCTGAAGCAGAGAGAGCTGAAGCAGAGAGAGAGCTGAAGCAGAGAGAGAGCTGAAGCAGAGAGAGCTGAAGCAGAGAGAGCTGAAGCACATAGAGCGATGAAGCAGAGAGAGAGAGATGAGCTGGCGGAGAGAGAGAGCTGAGCTGGGGGAAAGAGAGAGCTGAGCTGGGGAGAGAGAGAGTTGAGTTGGGGGGAGAGAGAGCTGAGCTGGGGGGGAGAGAGCTGAGCTGGGGGGGAGAGAGCTGAGCTGGGGGGGAGAGAGCTGAGCTGGGGGGGAGAGAGCTGAGCTGGGGGGTAGAGAGCTGAGCTGAGGGGGAGAGAGAGCTGAGATGGGGGGAGAGAGAGAGAGCTGAGCTGAGGGGGAGAGAGCTGAGCTGGGGGGGAGAGAGAGCTGAGCTGGGAGAGAGAGAGCTGAGCTGAGGGGGAGAGAGAGCTGAGTTGAGGGGGGGAGAGTGAGCTGAGGGGGAGAGAGGGAAACTGATGATGCTGAGGAGGGATGATGAGGGAGAGAATCAGGGAGAGAATCAGGGAGATAATGGGGGAGGGAGAAAAAAATTATAGTCAGTATTAATATTAATGGGCCCTGAATTTCTTTGCCCGGGGGGCCGCCCATGTATAGCTATGCCATTGTGCATAACACAGTATTACACAGCTTAAGCTGTTGATGAGGACGTGAAAAAGGAGGAGTACATTTAATAAATATTATTGACATTCCTGCCTGTCACCACCAACACCAGTGTCCACTCCAGTGACCACCTTTCAAAACACCACCACGAGTAGAATCACCATGACCTGAGACTTGCAAAATGTATACCAACATAACCGACAAAGCGAAATAAGGGTGACACTTATTCTTTAGCACAGAGGCTGTATATACTAGCCAGTCCTATGCAGTGTCATCTCAACATTGTTGCACCACTTGCTCTATCAGTATTGTTTGGCACTACAGATAAGGATTACATTTAATCCCTTATTTAGCTTTCCCTAACGTCTCCTTGCTATAAGGACCCTCAGGGCCAGTGAATTCACACAACACTGGTAATACTTACCCACCCTGGAATTACAGTATCCCTTAGGGATTCTCAGCGTATTGTTAATTAGTTTAATCCTTATTTTAAACCCCATTGTTTTATCATGTTCCTAATAAAACCTAGTTTTACTTTAAATAATCATCTCAACAAAGTGTTAGAGTGCTTCTTTTGGGGTTCATTTCTCTCCAGTTTATCATCGAGTAAAGACATCAGCAATGATCTTAGAGAAGCAATTGTTGCTGCCCATCAATCTGGGAAGGGTTATAAGGTCATTTCCAAACAATTTAAAGTCCATCATTCTACAGTGAGAAAGATTATTCAAAAGTGGAAAACATTCAAGGCAGTTGCCAATCTTCCCAGGAGTAGACGTCCCAGCAAATTTACACCAACGTCAGACCGTGCAATGCTCAGAGAAATTGCAAAAAACCCAAGCGTTACACCTCAGACTCTACAGGCCTCAGTTAGCATGTTGAATGTTAAAGTTCATGATAGTACAATTAGAAAAGGACTGAACAAGTATAGTTTGTTTGGAAGGATTGCCAGGAGAAAGCCTCTTCTCTCTAAAAAAGAACTTGGCAACACGGCTTAGGTTTGCAAAGTTGCATCTGAACAAACCACAAGACTTCTGGAACAATGTCCTTTGGACAGACGAGACCAAAGTGGAGATGTTTGGCCATAATAGACAGCGCCAAGTTTGGCAAAAACCAAACACAGCATATCAGCACAAACACCTCATACCAACTGTCAAGCACGGTGGTGCAGGGGTGATGATTTGGGTTTGTTTTGCAGCCACAGGACGTGGGAATCTTGCAGTAATTTAGTCGACCATGAACTCCTCTGTATACCACAGTATTCTAGAGTCAAATGTGAGGTCATCTGTCCGACAGCTAAAGCTTGGCCGAAATTGGGTCATGCAACAGGACAATGATCCCAAGCACACCAACAAATCTACAACAGAATAGCTGAAAAATAAAATAATCAAGGTGGCGCAATGGCCCAGTCAAAGTCCAGACCTCAACTCGATTGAAATGCTATGGCAGGACCTTAAGAGAGCTGTGCATAAACAAATGCCCACAAACCTCAATGAACTGAAGCAATAAGAGTGGGCCAAAATTCCTCCACAACGATGTGAGAGACTGGATAAAGTCATACAGATAACGATTACTTCCAGTTATTGCTGCTAAAGGTGGTTCTACAAGCTATTGAATCATAAGGTATACGTAGTTTTTCACACATGGCTTCTCCATTTTGGCTTTATTTTTGTTAAATCAGGACACATATGTAATGTGTTGTTGTTCATATGAGGTTATATTTACCTAATTTTAAGACCTGCTAAGGAACAGATGATTGTTATTATGTCCTGATATGTAAAACCATAGAATTCAAAGAGGGTGTACTTTCTTTTTCACACCACTGTATTTACTTGCCTATAAGCGCTTTGCGCCCATTGGTCCAGATTTCTATCAATTTACTTTGTGTTAAGTTAATAAAGCAATGTGATTAAAAAAAAAAAAGAATTATCTTAAAGTGTGCTGTGGAATTTTCATTTATGATTCTGATATTTCTGCTGATCCCAGTGGTGATCAGTTTCTTCATCGGCACCTGGCAGTCACAACCCTTTCTACTATTAAGTAAGTGAGTGCTGTCCACAACCAAACTGATTAATTATTGTGGTTTCCTATTGGAAGGAGATTTAAATCCCCCCTTTAAAAAAAAAATCAGGAAGTAACACAGGTAACTTTAGCTCTGGAGTATCCCCCAGTTCCAATCCTGAAATAAAGGATAGTTAGTTAAAGGGGATTGCTGCTTTAAATGATCAGGCTTGTAGTCTATTCAAGTATTTCTCCACTCAAATCCCCAGCAAGGCCTTTGTGACAACAGAACAAGGACCAATACTGACAGGGAGAGTAGACAGCAACAACAGCAGCAGCCAGGAGAGCTGCTTACAGACAAACGTCTAAGGAGAGTTGTACTCAGAGAGATGTTTTAGGCAGAGAGAGTTGTTTGGTGACATCCCAGTTTTGTACTGCCGTAGGTTCCCAGCTTTTCCCATCTTGTCCAGGCATGGGATTGGTTGCTTAGATAAATGGTAAAGGATCCCATCTGTTCCAGAGTCCTAATTGGATTGTAGTCCTAAAATGATTTGCTGACTGACAGGATGTGTATACTGGACCACCCCATAGCTAGGGTGACCAGATGTCTTGGTTAAGCCAGGACAGTCCCGTTTTTTGTAGGTCTGTTCCGGTGATCTGACATTCTCTAAAATGTCCTGGTTTTTGTAATCTGTCCCGGTTTTTTGAAAGTTGAAGAGTAGAGGATGCGGGTGGGGAGGAGAGCAGGAGGAGAGCGAAGGCCGGGTCTGTGGCTGCAGATGGTGGGGGCTGCGCTGGCTGCAGAGGTATATGGTGTGGGGCTGGCAGGGAAGAGAGCAAAAGCTAGGTCTGGTTGCGGCTGCAGAGGAGTGTGGTGGCGAGGCCAGCTGCAGAGGGTGGGGGCGTGGTTACCTTCAGAGGATCACTAGCAGTGAGAACCTCTGGTGTTTGCTGTCAGGGCCCAAGATGGATTCTCCTCCCTTACACCCCCCCCCCTGCTCCACAGTGAAAGGTAGGGACTGTCTGTAGAAACACATGTAGCCAGGTCCCCTCTGGCTCCCCAGTCCTTCGGTTCCCTCTCCATTACCCTCATCCCAGTGAGGGCGGCTACGGGGGCAAGTGCGTTGCCGGGAGCCCCCAGTGGCATCAGTGACAGGGCACCGCCATGGTTGAAGTACTTGTGCATGCGCGAGCCTTCGCGCATGTGCAAGCCTTCGCGCATGTGCAGAAGTTGTCCGGTGGCCATGTTAGGGTTGGCGCGCAGAGTCGCGCATGTACAAGGCGCCGCGCATGTGCAGACGCGTCAGCGGCGGCCATTACAGGTAGAGTCTGAGGCATTGAGGGCCAGGAGAGCAACGGTTGCGCATGCGCAGCTGCGATCGCAAACTCTGCCCCAATGTTAAGGAGGTCCACAAGGGACTACAAGACTGGGGCTGCTACCCATGTGATGCCACAGCAGTCAATAGGGCTTAGAGCTTTCCCTGAGGAGAAAGATACATTTTAGCACGCTGAGGGCTTGCTAGTGAGTTGGAGCTGGGATGCAGAGAAGGTAGGTTGTATGTACAGGGAGCAGGTGGCCCCTGTACTAGGCCAGATAGCCCTTCTAGGCCCCAGCTAGGCGCTGAGTCATACCATAGCTTGTGGTTGCTACAGGGACAGGCTACGTAGACGTCTTGGATCCTCCTTCGGGAGCAAGGGATCTAAAGTACAGCATCTGGCAGGTACCTCCATCATACACCAAGTGCACCAGCCCTCATCTCAACTTAGTGCGCAGCGCTGTCTCACACTTGGGTGGGTGGGGACTCTTGGGTACACGGTGTGGGGTTATGCCTACGAGGCTTAGTGTTACAGTGTGACACTGTTGATGTTATTGTTATGTGTTCTGTGTATCATCTGCATATAGTAAACTGTTATACTTATAGTCTGGTGTATGTGGTTACTGTATGTGGGTCCTGTGTCAGGGGTTATTGTACACTCTAGGATCCTGCACAGGTGGAGGCTCTGTAAGTACAGTATGTTCCAGGATACACCACAGGTTCCCATCAGCGGAGGCTCAAGCCTCCTGTGAGCCTGACAGGTATTGCACCACACCTGGTAATGCATGTAGATTTCCCCACATGGTCCCTATCTAAAGGGGAGACAGAGACACAGAATGGGGAGAGCTAGAGACACAGAGAATGGGATGAGAGAGAATGGGGAGACACAGATACACAGAATGTGAAGACAGAGACACAAAATGGGGTGAGAGAGACACACAGAATGGGGTGAGAGTGATACACACAGAATGGGATGAGACACACATAATGTGAAGAAAGAGACACACAAAATGGGGTGAGAGAGACACACAGAATGGGATGAGAAAGACACACAGAATGGGGTGAAAGAGAAACACACAGAATGTGACGACAGATGCAGAATGGGGTGAGAGGGAGACAGAATGTGAAGACAGGCAGACACAGAATGGGGCGAGAGAGAGATGCACAGAATGGGGTGAGAGACAAAGGCTCAGGTGGGGGAGGGAGACATGGAATGGGGAGGGGGAGAGAATGGAGGGATGAGGGGGGGGGGAGATTGTGTATGTGTGTGTGTGTGTACAGTATAGAACTGTACCAGAAACTAGGGGTCCTGGAGCAATGAGAGGTCCAGAAGAGATACTGGTGAGCCAGGGCAGCAGCACTCAAACAAGGAAGTGATTAGCAAACGGCAAGACCAGGAACCAGAGTGCTCCAGAAGCAATACAATAGGGAAATAGAGCCAGCCAGGGAAACCCAGCGAAAACCGAAATGGACACACAGCCCAGACAAGACAGCAACCCAGCAGGTGCTTACTATACAATAAAAATAATATACAATTTCTTGCTCTGAGAAGACAATTGCTTGGTTTGATGGAATCTGCCAACATCTACAGTACGTTTACACACGTGAAATACCATTCCAGATTTCCAACTCTTACCCTTTATGGGGTCCCAGAAACCCTTGCAATTATTAGCCAAACTAAAACTTTTTGTATATTTTGTAACCTGCCAATTTCAATAAAGAGGAAATGTCTTTTTATTTTACGCTGGCATTTACATGGCTAGCAATATACAATAAATCCGCACTGTGATGCAAAACTAAATTGACACATAGGACCACAAGGGACAGTGCTTCAGATCAGTTGACCTTAAGCAAATGTCTTGGTGAACAAAATCTGACGTGTTGCAAAAAGCATTTCATCCACTCGGAGGATTGCAAAGATCATTTCTATTTTCCTTCAAAACTACCCTGGAGCATGAATCAGCCCATAGATGTTTATGCCTGTGGTGACTAAGGGGCACTAGTACTACAAGCCACCACAAAACACTCTTCATAACGTAATAGTAACAAATGGAATAACACAATGAATGATTGGTGCATCTGATACACTGTCAAGGTGGGCTATCAGCTCCTCCGTTCTCATCCAGGTTTAGTGAAGTGTCTTTAAATAAACACTTCTGTGCTTCCACATATTTTATTTTTCAGCCATTTGAGGTATTATAGCGGAATATCCCACTATTCTTGTCTGACAGCTGGAGACAGCCTGGAAGTGTCAGGATTATGACGTGATAAACAATGGCATAATGGAATTGGTAAAAATAAAATAAAAAAAACACTTTAAAGGTTGTGGTTACCCAAGTATTTTAATACAAATGATTGCAAAGTCAGATCTAGAAGTTATAAAGGCAGATTGAAATTAAGCTTTTTTTTTTTTTTAAACATATATTTATTACGTTTTTCGGTATTATATGGCATGAAAATAAACTTTTACTTTCAATTAAATTTGTAACAGTTATTAAAAATTATGTCAGTACTTTCATCACTGTATTATACCTTTTTTATATTAAATTAAACATACAGTAATATTTTTTAATTAAGCCATGATGAAAAGTTGCACAGAAGCTATGTTATTCTACATCCTGAGTATGTACAGTAGAGCTTATGAGCATTACTCAAACAAGAGTAAAAGAAGAAAATGTATTAAAAAAAAACCCAAATAAAAGTGTCTCCTTATTTCTTTTGTTTAAAGAATGTATCTTGAGTGTCTCCCCCCCCCCACTTCCTCCTCCCCTCCTCAGGCATTCTTTGGCATTTCTGAGAATAGTGGAGACCACTTTTCTGACAACTTTAGCTCTGAGACAAATGGCATCCAATTTTAGAAAATTCCACTAGTTTTGGTTCCTGGGTGTAGATTGTAGGGGTCCTGTTTTCTAGTCAGAAAGTTGTTATCATTCTAATGATAGCAAGGAAATGTTTATCAACAATTTCTGATAGTTTCATGGTTTTAATGCCATGTTGCCAAATACCCAAATTACCATAGATTTGGAAAAGGATTTGTCGCTAGCTCAGTTCCCATCGTATCATTCATATATTTTATCACCTGTTTCAAGAAAACTTGGATGGGTCTGCAAGTTCAGAAGCTATGGATCATGTCAGCTTTTATGGTGACATTTAGGGCATTTAGATGGTGATTGATTAAATTTGCCAATTATATATTGGGATATAAATGCTCTAAGGACTATTTCCAGTTGAGTTTCTCCCCATGTTACTAATTGGACACATTTGTATACTCTACTTAGTCCTTCTTGGATAGCTGTACCATTCCCTACTTCTGGGATATCCTTTGTCAACTTTGGGCATGCATCCTCTAATATGTGCATTTTTTCTTGATTCATTATTAAATCATATATGGATCCTATAGAGAATTAATTTTGTTTTGGAGCCCTTATCAGTTGGTCTAATTTGCTTTCATTAAAATTCAACGGTTCTGTGTTCTGTAACGTGTTAAAGAAGTGTCTGACCTGTAGGTAAGCAAAGAAGTTTGTTTGATGTACAGTACTGTAGTAGAAAATCTATGTGTAGCTCTTCAAAGGATTTAATATAGTGGCGAGCGGGCTCTAAAATTTGTTTGAGGGATATTACTCCCTGTTCCTTCTACTGCAGGATAGTGTTTCCCAAGTCCCCAGCCGGGAATTCTGGGTTTCTACATAAGGGCAAAAATATTATTGCTGATTTTCGGAGTTTACATATATTAAGTACTGTTCTCCAGTCTATTCTAGTAGCTTTCAGTAAGAGGGGTCGCTAGATGTTTTGGAATAAATTTATTTTCTACATGGACTAATGCTACTGGATTCGAGCAATCCATATATTATTTTTCCATTTCCGGGATAGAGAAATGATTTGTGTTAGCCATCCAGTGTCCTAGATATCTAAAAGAAGTTTAAGAAGTATGTACTACAGCCATTAACACGTGTTAACACATATTTACCTAAATGGTCATAATTGGGGTGATTAGAGATGTGAGAATGTCTTCAAAGTATCCTTGCAAGCTTTTTCATGTAATTTCTTTAATAGGGTTTTATTATCATTTTGAATTGTCAAAAATGGCTAACTTTCTTAATTTCACCCCCATTTCACATACGTACATTATAGCATATTGTCATATTGTCACCACAAACAGGACTGAAGATCGCGGGGCTGAGGTGGGGAAGGAAAGACACCGACCCACAACCACGCAGTCCGGTCCGGAATGCGTAGTCCAAGTCGTACAGCGTAGTAGGGTTGGAGAGGTCAGGGTAATCAGGGTACTTGCCGTAGTTCTGGGTTGGAGAGTGGAGGATGGTAGCTTTCCGTAGCCAAGGTCCAGGGTCAGAGAAGGTAGAATGGTCAAGGGACGAAGCCGGGGTCAATGCGTAGGAGAGTGTAGGAATCCGAAGAACAGCCAAAGGTCAGGACAGGAGATAACAGACAGGTAATGGCCAAGCAGCGATCAAGACACAACGAGACAGCAGCAGTGAGCACAATGCATAAACAGGGGTTTAAGCTCAGCAAGGAAGGACAGACAGGAGTAGGTATATATGGAGGAAGGATCCAATTACCTTGCAGGGGTGTGATCCGGTCCTCCAATGGCGTCAGGGAGGTAATTAGCTGAAACAGCCTACATGTCAGGCTTCCCTGGTAACTAATTGGGTGACGGGCGACCCGTGCGTGTGTGCGATGCGCGGCGCGGAGCGCTGACATCAAGCGGACGTGCGGCTGAGATTCCTTCCCATGGGAGGCGCTGATGGCTCCCTTCAGAGCATGCGCGCACCAGCTTGGCAGTGCGCGGGCGTATGGCTCTGCCATGTGACGTGTCAGCCGGGCGGGTTCCGGCAGGGGTTGCGGCGGCTGTTACAGTATACCCCCTTGAGGAGAGACCTCTGGGCAACCCATGGATGGTCTATTAGGATGACTACGGTGGAAGGCATGAACCAGACGGTTAGCATGTACCTGGCGATGAGGAATCCACTCTCTCTCCTCCGGGCCATAGCCCTTCCAGTGTACGAGATACTGCAATCCTCCTCTGGACATTCTGGAGTTGAGACCTCATATTCTTGTTGACCCTCCACCAGTATGGTTTGCAGAGGTTTAGGTTGTCCTTTGGAGGATGAGTCTTGTAGACAGGGTTTCAGAAGGGAGGAGTGAAAGACGGAGGGAATCCTCATATTCTCTGGCAGTTCTAGCCGGTAGGCTACCGGGTTGATCCTTTTAGTGATACGGAATGGTCCGATAAAGCGCGGTGCCAGTTTGGGTGAAGTTACCTTTACACAAATGTTTTTTGTGGATAACCAGACCCTTTGTCCTATAGAGTACCCTGGGACCTCTCTACGGTGACGGTCCGCTTGTCTCTTCTGTAGTTTACCAGCGTGCTGTAGGTTCAGTTGGATCTTCTGCTATAAGTCTTGTAAGTGGAGGATCCTGTCCTCTGCGGCCGAGAATCCAGACTTCGAGATAAGAGAAGGGAGCGCAGAAGGGTGGAAGCGATAGTTGATCATGAACGGCGACTGTTGGGACGATTCATTCCGAAGATTATTATGGGAGAATTCTGCCCACGGGAGAAGTTCCGCCCAGTCGTCTTGAGTATCAGCAATAAAACACCTTAAAAATTGTTCCAGAGACTGATTGGTGTGTTCAGTTTGCCCATTGGTCTGGGGGTGATAGCCTGACAAAAAGTGCAGTGTGACGTCCAAACTCTTACAAAACGCCCTCCAGAACCGGGAGATGAATTGGGATCCTCTGTCAGATACTGTGACCTGGGAGGTCCCATTTAACCTGAAGATCTCCCTGATGAAAACATCAGACAACATGGGCGCGGTGGGTAGACCCTTCATTGGGATGAAGTATGCCTGTTTAGAAAACCTGTCCACCACTACAAGTATGGTATCCATGCCTCTAGATTTAGGCAACTCAACGATAGAGTCCATAAATATATGTGTCCATGGACATTCCGGGATGGGTAAAGGTTGAAGGAGACCCACAGGTCTGTTGCGTGGAGTTTTGTTCCGTGCACAAGTAGAGCATGTAGCTACGAAAGCTTGTATGTCTCTCCGCATGTTGGGCCACCAGAACGTGCGTTCTATGAGCTCGGTAGTTCTCTTGGTGCCAGGATGACCAGCTGTCTTGGACGAATGTCCCCACTCCATGACGCTCCTCTGGTATAGGAGGGGGGTGAACAAATGGTCCTCCGGAACCTTGAGTCCTGCTGGCATGTTGTTCTGGACCTTTGTAATCTCAGACAATGCACTGAAAGCATTGGCTGCCACAATGCAAGTGGATGGGAGAATGGTCTCCTGCTGTTCCACCTTGTTATCCTCTACCAGGAATTGTCGAGACAAGGCGTCGGCTTTTAAGTTCTTAGACCCTGGGATATAGGAGATAAGGAAGTTGAACCGTGTAAAGAATAAGGACCATCTTGCTTGGCGAGACCCGAATCGCCGTACTCCCTCAATGTATAGTAGGTTTTTATGGTCTGTTAATATCGTGACTGGCGTCTCCGTGCCCTCCAGTAAGTGTCTCCACTCCTCTAAAGCCATTTTTAACGCGAGGAGCTCACGGTTTCCTACGTCATAATTCCTATGGGCGGAGGATTTTTTTTTTAGAGAAATACGCACAGGGGTGAAGTGGAGCTTGAGGATTCTTTCTTTGGGAGTATAGCTCCTGCTCCTACATCGGAGGCGTCAACCTCCAAAGAAAAAGGTAATGTAGGGTCTGGGTGTATCAAGATGGGTGCTGAGGCGAATGCCTTCTTTATCCTCTCAAAGGCCTGGAAAGCTTCGTTAGACCAATTCGTAGGGTCAGCTCACTTCTGGGTTAGCACCGTGATGGGTGCTACTACCGATGAGAATCCCTGAATGAACCTCCGGTAATAGTTGGCAAAGCCAAGAAACCTTCGGATAGCCTTGAGGGAGAGAGGACAGAGCAACTCGAGTACAGCTTTGACCTTGGTAGGATCCATAGCGAGACCGGTATCAGATATGATGTAGCCGAGAAAGGAGGTAGATCTTTGGCGGAAATGACATTTCTCGAGCTTAGCGAACAAGTGGTTCTCTCTTAAGCGCAGTAAGACTTGCTTGACGTGAGCCATATGTTCAGGCATGGATCTGGAAAAAATTAGTATACTGTCCAGGTATACTATCACATGACGGTCCAGAAGGTCTCTGAAGATGTCATTGACAAAGTCTTGGAAGACAGCAGGGGCGTTACATAGCCCAAAAGGCATGACCCGGTACTCATAGTGCCCGTCATGAGTATTGAATGCGGTCTTCCATTCGTCTCCTTGTCTGATTCTGACCAGATTATAGGCGCCTCTGAGATCAAATTTGGTGAAAATCCTTGCTCCTTGAAGTTTGTCAAACAATTCTGCTATCAACGGAAGGGGGTTGTGATTTTTTATGGTGAGTTTGTTGAGACCGCGATAGTCTATGCAGGGTCTGAGGGTTCTGTCCTTCTTGACGAAGAAAAAGCCTGCCCCAGCAGGTGATGAGGATTTTTTAATGAACCCTGTAACAGGGGAGTAATCCCTGTTCAAGTAATGTGCCTTTAATCTAGCAGTGTGGTGGTTAACTGCTGGTAGTCAATTAATAAACACCACCTGCCTGATTTAGATTGCTTACAAAAGCCTTTCTGTTGAGACAGGAAGTGACTCCTTAGCTCACTTGTGAGCTGAACTTTGGAGGCAGAGCAGTGGTTCTTGAGTCTCCCAGGAGAGTATTAATGATGTCAGATTTGTTTGATAGAAAACCAGACATAGTGTAGTGTACAAATAATGTAATGCGTGCTGGGAGTATTAATGTACAAATAATGTAATGCGTGCTGGGAGTATTAATGTACAAATAATGTAATGCGTGCTGGGAGTATTAATGTAGCATAATTGTACATAATTGTACATACTGTAGCAATAGATCCTGACTATCCATAAAGGATCTCCATATGTACACACTACTTAACTACCTTGGTTAAGTTACCAATGATCACAGTCACGTGCTGTTTGATACATTTTCTGATTTTAAAGCCCATTTTTTTATTCATTGTTTATTAATAAAATATTTTAATCATGTCATTATACATTCAGTTTGACAGAGTGCTGGTAAACTAGGTTTCCTTTTCTTTCATATACGTCTCCCAGGAGAGACTAACCAAGAGAACACAGATCTCTGGAGCTGACAAATAAGACTTCTAAACCTGGATGCTGACATTTTCTGTGCACACACGGGTGCAGTTCCAGGAGAGCAGAGAAGCTTACTCTACAGCAGCTAACAGATAAGACTTTCATTCTTAAGAGACTTCTTATATCTGCTTATTTCATGCTATGTGTTTGGGGCTGGGAGAAATGCTTAACTAAGGGAGATGTGAATTAATTGCATAGGATTTCACTAGAAATACTCCCAAGTGAATAGAAGCTTTGTTCCCCCCCCCTGTGTTTGGATGGTTTCCTGATGAAAAGGAAACGGCACAATAAAGCCTTATAATTTCACCTTACAAAAGTCTCCAATTGTGTACCTTTGTGAACGTCCATCTACATATGGTGTCAGAAGAGGGATAGGTGTTTGTTGTTTTCAAAAGTTTCGCTGAAGCAGTGAATACAGATGGTGACCCACGAGTGGTACTGATTTTGCAAATAAAGGTTGCCACACTGCATAGGGCTACCAGCTGTGAATGGAGTATATGCAGAAAAGTGTGAAATTGATACAAGACTGTGCTGAAGCAGGGGAATTTTTTAGCAAACAAATGCTGAGTGTAAAATTGCCCTATAGGGGAAAAAGGGATTTCTGATCTGTGTAAAAGGTATTTCAAAGCCAATTGCTGAGTGTTGAGTCACCCTGTCTGGAATGAAAGAAATAGTCCACTGCAAAGAATGTTTTTTTTCTGCAAGTAAAAAAAGTCTGCCTATATATATCTTGGGAGCAAAACCCAAAGTGTGAAGTGTGAATGCCATAATACCCAAAGATAAGACTGAAAATTACTGAACTCAGGCAGAAAACCAAATTCTGTTGCTGAAGCTGAGGGATTGCACCTAGCAAGTAAATGGTGTAAAGCAAACAGAAGTTTTTACCTAGCAACCACACATTCAGCATATCTAATGAGAGATTACACCTAGAAGGTAAATGGTGTAAAGCAAATAGACATTTTTACATAGCAATTGCACATCTTGTATACATGATAAGAAAAAATGCATGCACAGAACTGTTGATATTGAAAAAAAAAAAAATTACTCAAGAAAGAAAAGTCTACAGAGATGCGTGTGAGAGCTACGACCTCTACAAGCAAAATATGCCCACCTGTAGGACTACCACAATTGGGGGTTCTAGCAAATACAGTGGCAACAGCTGCAATAGCGCCTCCTGAGGTCAGGAAGAAAATTACACCCGATAGCCTAAAAATGGAGGACAAGATGCAGCGTTCCTGTAATGAACCCTACCCCACGGAAGAGTGGCCCTTCCAGTCCAATAAAGAGGAAGACATCTCTTACGGGAACCCGAACAGAGTCACACCCACAAAACACCCCAAGAATGGTGGGGGTGCCTGAACTCGGCATGAACAGAAAAGACCGCTCCCTTTGATGACGAATATGGTCAGCAGGAGAGAGAGCGGGAGCAGTGGATCACCAAATATTTCCGTCAGCTATTACAGTTGCAAGAAAAGCCGGGTGGATCCAGTGACGCTGCTAAAATTTCAAATGAAGATGGAGAAACTAATATCCCTGAAGGGACGGTGTCCTCCAAATCAAAAAGGCGGAAAAAGAAAAATAAAAGCGGTTTTTCACTTACCGTGGAAGGAACAGACACGTCCGCAGATCCTGTGGAGGAAAATGGGGACCAAGTTGCCCTGCAGCCTAGAGAAAATGGAGAATTCGTCCCGCGGATAACCGAATATCCAGAGGGCCCAAGGCAGAAGTCGTGTACCCCAAAGAAGTGTCTGTCCAGTGCCAACAGTGAGGAACCCTCAACCAGTCATCCCAGGGAAGCAGAGCCGGAACCAGTGAGTGACGATCCCTTGACAAGCCCTGAAGACGCCCTGAAAATTGCCAGGCGTGACTGTGATCTACTTCGAGAACAATTGAAACTTGAGAGAGCAGATAATGCTGAGTTACAGATGACGGTGCTCGCAATGTACTCTGAATCTGGGACAGAATTGGACGATCTCAAGACTGAGCTAGATACTGCAAATGCTACTATTTCCGCCATGGATGAAAAGCAGAGCCAATCTGATAAAATGGTGGCTACGCTAAAGCGGAAGTATGAGGAGGCACTAAGCAGATGACAGTCTTCCAGCAAGAGGTTCACACTCTTCGCATAGAGCTGAGTGCCTCACAACAGGAGATCAACAGTGTCCAGATAGAGGTGGACGTATCTCAGAAAGAGGTTCAGACACTCCGCAGAGCACTGGATGCCTCACATCATGAGACCAACAGCTGCCGCACAGACCTGGAAGTTTCCAGAAAGGAACTACACAGTCTCACTGAGGAGCTGGACATTGCTAAAGAAACTATTGGTAATCTTGATACAGATCTCAAAGTCTCTCAGAAGGAGCTTCAGACCCTCAACCTAGAGAAGGAAGTCTCACGCCAGGAGATTGTCATTCTCAAAGCAGATGTGCGTAAATGGAAGGAGGACTGCAAAGAGGCCCTGAAGAATACAGAGACTGAAAAAGGAGAAAATTCAAGATTAGAAAGAGAAAACTTAAAACTGAAAGAAGAACATTTTCAGTTGACAGAAGAAGTCAAGGAAAAGTTTGAAGCAGAGCACCGACTGCAGAACCAATTGCAAGGTCTGCGTACACACCTCCAGTATGCTGAGAAGAAGCAGCAAACGCTGCAGGAAGAAAAGCTGCAGACTGCTAAAGAGGTACAAGCGCTGCAGGAATGTCTGAATACCCAGTACGTCCTCACAGAGCAGTATGAGGAGCTAAAGGCCACGCTGCATGTCACCAGAGCATCATTGGAGGCGGAGCTTCGATACCAGGTGACTCTGTATGAGAGGGAGCATGAGAAAGCTCAGAAACTAGAGCAAGAGATGGAGAGACAGAGAGACTGGTCAATTCCCTTGAGTCAGTACACCAAGGAGAAAACAGACGCAGCAGCAACCTTGATGACAAAAATTACAGAGCTCCAGAATATGAAGGAGACACTGATACAGACTCAGAGAAAGCAAAGTGCGCAGATAAATTCCCTGAGAAGAGACTATACTTGGAAAATGTCCTCCTCGAGCGACTGATCTCAAATACCTTCAGGAGGAGACACGAATAAACTGGAGAAAGAGCTCCAATCCCAGCAGGACTGAGGGTTCTCTTCCTCCATCCACTCTCATTCAAGTCACAGAGATATCTAGAATGAGAGTGGAAGGATGGGCTTTGGCCGTGGCAAGCCTGAGCTTCCCACAAACAGGGGAGGTATGTAACAGGGGAGTAATCCCTGTTCAAGTAATGTGCCTTTAATCTAGCAGTGTGGTGGCTAACTGCTGGTAGTCAATTAATAAACACCACCTGCCTGATTTAGATTGCTTACAAAAGCCTTTCTGTTGAGACAGGAAGTGACTCTTTAGCTCACTTGTGAGCTGAACTTTGGAGGCAGAGCAGTGGTTCTTGAGTCTCCCAGGAGAGACTGACCAAGAGAACACAGATCTCTGGAGCTGACAAATAAGACTTCTAAACCTGGATGCTGACATTTTCTGTGCACACACGGGTGCGGTTCCAGGAGAGCAGAGAAGCTTACTCTACAGCAGCTAACAGATAAGACTTTCATTCTTAAGAGACTTCTTATATCTGCTTATTTCATGCTATGTGTTTGGGGCTGGGAGAAATGCTTAACTAAGGGAGATGTGAATTAATTGCATAGGATTTCACTAGAAATACTCCCAAGTGAATAGAAGCTTTGTCCCCCCCCCCCCCCCCTGTGTTTGGATGGTTTCCTGATTAAAAGGAAAAGGCATAATAAAGCCTTATTATAATTTCACCTTACAAAAGTCTCCAATTGTGTACCTCTGTGAACGTCCGTCTACAAACCCCCTCTGGAAATTCTCCTAGATATATTGTCTCATAGCTGGGTCTCAGGTATAGATAATGGGTATGATCCCCCTCTCGGAGGAATGGCACCGGGTAGAAGATCGATCGGACAATCGTACGCACGATGTGGTGGAAGTTCCTCTGCCTGGCGTTTATCGAACACGTCGCGAATGTCTTCATATACCACCGGCAGTTGTATCTTGTCAGGATCCGTGACCTCCAGACCTTCCACTGCCTTAGGAGCAGACATGCAATGTTCCAAGCAATAGGAACTCCAACGTAGAGGCGTGGACTCTGTCAAGTCGACGACCGGATTGTGGATCCGGAGCCATGGAAGTCCCAGAATAATGGCCGTGGAGGGAGTGTGGATAACATCCAGTGTTATGGTCTCGGAGTGGAAGTCACCGGTCGAGATCTTGATGGGTGTAGTTTGCAGGGAAATGAATGCGGGCTGCAAGTATTGTCCATCGATGGCTTCAAGGCCATCCGGTCAATCTTTGGTTACCAAGGGTATCCTATTTTTGATCGCAAACTCCTGATCAATGAAGTTTCCCCCTGACCCTGAATCCAGAAAGGCCCGTGTATGAACTGTGAAGGTCTCACCGAATATGGAGATGGGTAGGTAAATCCTAGTGGAGGGTTGAGGAGGGAGAAAGGTTGCAGTACCCAGCGTGATCCTCCTAATACTCACTGGGCTTTGACGTTTCCCAGTTTTAGCGGACAGTTGATCACCAGGTGTCCGTTGTTGCCGCAGTAGAGACACCGCCCCGCTCGTCTTCTCCGTTGCCTCTCAGTAGGCGAAAGGCTAGTCCCTCCCAGTTGCATGGGTTCATCTGGAACGTGAGTTGTGGGGAGTACAGGACCTATGGTGGAAAAGGAGGACGATTATATACCTCGAGGGTGTTTATTTCTCTCCATCTTTCTCTCTTGGAGACTCTGATCTATGCGGATGCACATCAGGTCCTCAAATCCAGCGGAGCGATCAAGGGGTGCCAGTTCGTCTTTCAAACGTTCGGACAGGCCCTGCCAGAAGACTGCGGATAGGGCCTCATCGTTCCAGCCGGTCTCCCTAGCCACCGTCCGAAAATCCATGGCATAGTGAGCCACAGTACGGTCTCCCTGGGAAATATTAAGCAGAGTAGATGCGGCGGTAACCTTACGCCCTGCGGTGTCAAACACCCTTCTGAACTCGGCGATGAAGAGGGCGAGATCTTATGTCAGATCGGGGCGTTGCTCCCAGATGGGAGAGGCCCAGGCTAGAGCGGCGTCAGTCAAAAAGTAGAGTATGTACGCGACCTTTGATCGTGAGGAAGGGAAGTGAGAGGGAAGCAGCTCAAACTGTATGGAACACTGGTTCAGAAACCCCCGACAACCGGTGGGATCCCCTGCATACCGGTTGGGCGTAGGTAGTCGTGGCTCAGAGGTAGGCGTCGTGGGGACAGGAGCAGTTGCGAGTAGGCCGGTGTTGGCTGTAGACAAGGTCAGGCGTCAAACTTGCTCGGTAAGGGTGTCAACGTCTTGTTTAAGTTGGGAGACTAGTTGTTCCTTAAGTGTGAATGATTCGGTATGTTGCCGGAAGCATTCCTCATGTGTGTCTAAACATCGGCCCACCTCAGCGTGGTCCATGTTTGTTGGGCTGAGCATATTGTCACGCTGCGCTCACCACAAACAGGACTGAAGACCGCGGGGCTGAGGTGGGGATGGAAAGACACCGACCCACAACCACGCAGTCCGGTCTGGAATGCGTAGTCCAAGTCGTACAGCGTACTAGGGCTGGAGAGGTCAGGGTAATCAGGGTACTTGCCGTAGTTCTGGGTTGGAGAGTGGAGGATGGTAGATTTCCGTAGCCAAGGTCCAGGGTCAGAGAAGGTAGAATGGTCAAGGGACGAAGCCGGGGTCAATGCATAGGAGAGTGTAGGAATCCAAAGAACAGCCAAAGGTCAGGACAGGAGAGAACAGACAGGTAAAGGCCAAGCAGGGGTCAAGACACAATGAGACAGCAGCAGTGAGCACAATGCATAAACAGGGGTTTATGCTCAGCAAGGAAGGACAGACAGGAGTAGGTATATATGGAGGAAGGATCCAATTACCTTGCAAGGGTGTGATCCGGTCCTCCAATGGCGTCAGGGAGGTAAAAAGCTGAAACAGCCTACATGTCAGGCTTCCCTGGTAACTAATTGGGTGCCGCGCGACCCGCACACGTGTGCGATGCGTGGCGCGGAGCGCTGACGTCACGCGGACGTGCGGCCAAGATCCCTCCCCGTGGGAGGCGCTGACGGCTCCCTTCAGAGCGTGCGCGCACCGGCTTCGCAGTGCGCGGGCGCGTGGCTCTGCCGTGTAACGCGTCAGCCGGGCGGGTTCCGGCAGGGGTTGCGGCGGCTGTTACACATATACAGGGTTGTGTGGCCTGAATGTAGGGTCATGTGACGTGCATATTGACTTTAAATGTTTTATTCCACAAACTTTGCCTATTCCAAGAAAATTTTGCAAATATTTTCTGGTGAATTTCACAAACTTTTGCAAGAATGTTATACATTCATAGTGATAATGAGTCACAGTGAATACACAGTGGAATTGACAGTAGCAGGACTACTAACCATGCTATAACAAGTGATTCCATTTCAACCACTGATGAATCAATTTACATTTCAGGTGAAAACCCGAAAAACATAATTTCCTATCGGGTTTCCCAGTCTGTAGCAGGAGACAAAGGCAGCACAATGGGAGTATAAAAAGTGGAAACTACAAAAAGTTTCTCAATTTGTTTCTTAAATTCACAACACCGATGAACACTGATTGCTAAAAAATAAAATAAAACAAAACATGGAAAAATCAAAAAAAAAAACTCCAATCATTTTACTAAAGAAAATATTAAACGCAAATCGAAACCATTAGCTATAACTATAAAACTGTGATGGACTTCAATAAGATTGGGCTTATGAAAAAGCAAATAGCTATGAATAGTTTACCTGTGTGGTAGCAGTTGAAGTAGTGCTGCTTCTGGAGCCCCACATCTGCTGAAACTGCACTCTAATTTCAGCAAATGTCTCAATAATCACAGCAATGAAGACATTCTATGAAAATGGCAAAAAAAGTGAAACGGTTAATGACTTGTGAAATACTGTACTACCGACTTTAATAAGTAGGTTTAGTAGAAGAACATGTACAATACCTTAACAAGCCAGGCAAGGAAGAAGATTAAGGTGATGAAATAGAAGTAGGAGCGCCATCTGGGGAAACTGTCGATTGCTCTGTACATAAGGAAAACCCAACCTTCTTGAGATGCAGCTTCATAAACAGTAAATATGCTGGTTCCTGTTGAGGGACAACATGTCTTTAGAAAATGTTTAAATAAATATTCCCACTAGGTGCTGTATTTTAGGATACCATGAACTTGCATTTATAATTCTTCACTTATTCTCTAACATACGTATTTGAGTCAGTGAGTAATTTCTTTCATTTAATTGTTTCCAATTATTGTTAAAATATATACAACAAAAATGTGTATAGATAATAAAGCACCTTCTCTTATTTTAAATACAAATTAAGAGTGTTTTTTCCTTGAAGTTGGAGTTTACTTTTGAAACAAAATATGATATATAAAACACACATTATTGACTGCACGACCAGTTACGTCCGCTTAATAAAACAATCTGCTTGGAAACATTTACATTTATAGGTCCAGATCCACAAAAGGGTGCTAAACTTTAGCCTCGTGGTCTAAGTTTTCGCTAACCCTCCCCCTCCCCCCGATGCGGGAGGCTCGGCCAGCGCTTGAAGTTGGGCCTGGTCTGATGTCAGGCCCGCCTCCGCATCTGGCTGCCGGGCAAGCGGGGCCTGTGCGGGAAAGCAGTGCCCCCTTGGTTTGTGCCAGAAGTTGGGCCTGACCCGATATCGGGCCTAATTTCTACATTTGTGCCACGCGGCCCGAGCTTCACCGACGTGGGACCGGACTCAGAGACCTCCCCTCATCATGCAACAGGTACAATTCTTAGAGGGGGCTTGAGTATGAGGAGAGAGAGAAGGGATTGAATGTGAGGAGAGGGGGGACTAAGTGTGAGGAGAGAGGGCAGATTGAGTGTGAGGACAGGGGGATATTTAAGCCCCATCTTTAAGGTCTTTTAAATAAAATAAATAATGGTGTGTCTTTTTTTGTTAAACATTTTTCTAGAATGTATAAAGACTGATGGCTAAAATTACGTGCATTTTATTGTAATTCTGTGATGTAATAATTATATTTGTAGCCCCTGTAAGAAAGAGCGGGCTACTTATCCTTCTCCTACTGGAGTAAGCCCTGGTAAGGGCAGGCGCCAGTAGTAACCATGGGTTTCCCCCCCTCACCAAGCCCTGCTTTGAGTGATAGAGGTAGGCCCCTGACTGTGTGGAAGGCATAGACACGGGGGGGGGGGGCCTGCTGACACCATAAGGGGCAGGGCTGTATCTATTTAGTGGGCTGTCCTGTGTGTGTGTGTGTGTTCAGTTCTGGAAGGTGTTGAGTCTGAGGAGTTCGGTGAGAGTTCTGTCTGTGGAGTTGGAGTGTCTGGCTGGACAGTCAGAATCTGGAGAGCAGTGTGTCTGTTCTGTGCAGTGAGAGAACCGTCAGCCTGAGAGTGCTGTTGGAGCAGAGAGAGAGAGATGATCCTGTGAAAGCTGAGCGTTCAGCTTGTCAGTCTGTGGAGAGTCTGGAGGGAGTCTGTGGAATTATGTCCTGGGAGCTGAAGAGTGACGTGCTGGTCTGAAGTGGAGTAGGACCCAGCAGAGCTAAATGGCTGAACTGAGAGACCACGTGTAGAGTGAAAACGGTGCGTGGAAGAGATGCTCAGAGCCCCATCTGAGTAGAGCTGATACAGCTAGAAGTGGACCAATGCCCCTCACCCTGCAGGGGGTGAGGGGGGATATCTAGCCTCACCCATAGGGCCTACCCTGGGGGTGGAGGCAGGGGTATTGAGGCCCCATCCAGACCATCCTGCCGGGATACAGTCTGGAGGAGAAGGAGGGAGGAAGAGACCTTGTTCATATGTGGAAGTACTGCTGCTAATGAACTGCTGCTGTGTATGAGCTAAGAGACAATAAAGACGTTGCTGTTTTACACAAAGAGACTGTGTGAGAGCTGGATCATTCGCCCTGGGACCAGGTTTTTTCTCTGTAAGGGTCCTATCCCACATCCCTGGGACTTATGGAGATGGAGGCGCTGCGCCACAACCACTAAAGAATGGAGGCATATACCCCAGAAGCCTGGCCCTGTTATCCCCCACACCAACGCGGGAGACTCAGGCCCTCCTGTTACAAGCAGGTATGCACCACCATACACATGTAGCCAGCCCTCAATACACCTTAGAGGCACGATCTGTGTCTGGGGGGGAGGGGGGGAACATGGGCTACATATTTTTTATAATACACACACTATAAAACCAGAACCCCAAAAAATTGGCTTCAGCCAGATCTAAAGACAAAACCCAAACATTATTTAGAACATAATCCAAAACCAGAATAAGAGGCCAATTTCCCATCTCTACTAAATATGTCAATTGTTCCTTTGCATTGGGTTAACAATTAAAATGTTACTAATGATAATGACAATTAATATGTTTACTAAAATGAACATTGTCATACACTAGCATCTTAAGTGTGTGCATATTAAAGTGAGAATTTTTAAGGGAATATGTATTTAGACCAGGGGTAGGCAACCTGCGGCTCCCGAGCCACATGCAGCTCTTTCAGCACCTACGTGCGTCTCTCCTCCGTTCGTAGGTTGCCGCTCCCCAGCTGCTGCCTCTCTCCCTCACTGTGCTGCTGGTGGCTGGGAGGGGTGGGGGTGTGGCCGTCTGATGGTCGGGCCTCTTGTTGTTGCCGGGCATTTCCCCAGCTGCTGGCCTGCCTCCTACACTGTCCCACACCGGGCCTCTCTGTGACGACGAGCATGACAGAGGCCCAGCGTGGGACAGTGCAGGAGTTAATGTTAATGCTTATACAGTATATACCTATTAGTGTGTGTACTGTATATGTATGTGTTTGTGGGGGTGTAATATTCATGCATGTGTTGCGGCTCTCTGACTATTTTGGACACAATTTTATTTTATAAAATGGATATTCTTCCTTGAAAAGTTGAAAACCCCTGAGTTAGACTGTAGTTGGACTAGAGGTGGACTGGAGACTGGATCCTTCTGCAAATTCTTCTACACAAGGCAGCAAACGGTGTGCTCACCTGAGCACACTATTATCCCATGGCTGTTAGCCTGCACAACTAACTCCCCATGAACCTTAATGAGGTCTCTCTTAACACTTGCCTGCACACAACCTCCTCTCCCATTCCCCAAATCCCTCTGCAATCCCTGAATAGACCCTTGCACTGCCAAATCCAGTATGCACTCAGGGGCAGGCAAAAGCCACACATCTGCTGTCTGCTCAATGAACTGGACTTACCACAGCTTCATGCAAAGTCACTGTGTTATTTACAGTGTTACAGTGTTATTTACTGTGGCCTCATAGAAATGTTACTCTTTATCCAAAACAAACTCCTCCCTCCTGGCCCACATCCAATATCATCATACACCCTAGACTACTCAAAATTCTTGCATTACCAGTACACCAACCACCACTCATTCTAATGGCAAACACAACGAGCTTACAGCCTGCAAAAAATTAATCACATTTATACTGTTACTCTCTTTAGCAGAAAATATTGAACTGAACCCAGGCCCCCCCTTTTCAACTCTGTCCCTTACCCCTGAGAATTCCCCTTTCATATTCCAAAAAAGGCTATCTGTCGCCCATATAAATATCCCTAGTCGGTGCCCAAACTGTCTTAACTAAGGGCATTGTGCCTTATGCATAAACCTAAAGCCATTGTTCTCACTGAAACATAATGTAGCTAACTCCAAAAAACCTCAATGCAACTATCCCCATTCAGGGATACTCCATTACTAGGAAAGATAGGTCAAACAGAGGAGGAGCTACAGAGGCGACACGTTTTATTTGCTCTCGGCTAGTTCCGCAAGCCGGGAGGTGTCCCGGCTTGCTAGCCGAATCCCCTCGGCGTGCCGCGCGTCACCGATGCGCGGTCACGCGTCATCGGGTGCCTGCGCCCCCTGCACGCGTGCACAGGGCTCCCCGAGGGAGCCCTGGTGTCCCGCGATGTGGGGGATGGCGGTGGGGGTTCAGGGGGACCCGGCGGACCCGGAGAGGGGAGGGGGAAGCCCCGATCGGAGGGCCGCTCCTCCGAGGCTTCGGCGCGCGCACGGGACACCCCGGCGCGCCCGGTTACTGTCGCGGCCGAGACCGGGCAAATGCTCGAATAAACTTGGCCGCGACAGTATGTTACTTTATATTTAAAACGCCTTACAATTTACGCTGTTAAATTTCCCCCCAAGCCCACCCTCTTTTGAAATTCTTATTGGCAAAATTTGCCTCCCCTTCTCTAAACCCATTCTTATTGCTGGCATCAACCACCCCCTAAAGTCCTACTACAATCCCTGACTGACATCAATCAGTTTCTTGGCTCAATTTATTCTTTGAATGGGAAGTGTGAGCTGTTAGTTCTTGGGGATATCAACTTCCTTGAGCCTAAAAACAACAAAATCCATACACAACTCAAATCACTAAACCTATATCAACTAATTTCCCAACCCACACGGACAAACCTAAAATCCCACAACCATTCCTTGCTAGACTAGATTCTACCCTCTAGTCCCAACATAATTATCTGGTATGATACCTGACTGTGACCATGCAATAGTGTACTATGTAAGAAAAATCAGACTCCCCAAATCCAGCCCTAAAGTTCTACTCACTAGAACATTTAGAGACTTCAACCAACAAATGTTTCTGCCTGATCTTAACAACTGCCCTTGGTACAGAATCGACTTGATACCTGACTCTGATTCTGTGCTTGGTTATTTCCAAACAGAGTTTTTAAAATGATGTGATACCCATGCGCCGCTTCGCAGAATAAGAGTATGGTGGCCCACCTTCCATGGATTACAACTGTCCTTATTACGATTTACCATTTTAGGGATGCCTTGTGGAAAAGCTACAAAGTAACTGGAATCTTAATTACTACAGATGTCTGCGTAATACATGCACAAGGCAAACAAGACACGCAAAAGTGCAATATTACTCTGACAATCTTCACCAGAATAAATCAAATCCAGCAAACCACTGGACGGTAATTGTGACGGGCAAGGGTAACCAGGCTATACAATAATGGTTACCCATGGGCCTGTGGGTCCCTGGAAGCTATCTAGCACAATAAGCCAGGGGTCAGGGATCATTGCGTGAAAAGTTAAAGTGACCCCTGCTTTTCCACTTTCCATGTTCCCTTTGCCCCAGACTCATGAAACGTGCTGTGTGTAAGTTTTAGGTGGGTTATTTCGGTAGAAATGCAATCCTTCTGTTAGCAGGAGTTCGGGGGCGGAGCTACCAGTTCCCCTATTCTCCCCGGCGAGCAGGCATGATTTGCCGGTACACGGGGTGAATTACACCCGGGCTACCCAGTGTCCCCCAGACTCCTGGTTTTTCGAGCTCAGATATCTCAGTCCTATTTCCCTTACAGCAATGAGTCTCCCCAAGGTCCCCCATGTATTAAAATATGTTTTATTATGTTTTATACATTTCCTATAAGTCTCTGTGCAGTCAGCCCGGGCATCTGCTTAAGGTGCCAGCATGTCCGCATAGACTCCGTAGTTCAAAGAGGAGACGGGATGTTGAGAGGTGTTGAGGTGCTAAGTGGCCGGGGCACGGCGGAGTACTGAGTCCGGAGAACAGAGACCACCTGCGGGGAGGGCACTCTGGTCTGCCAGACTTAGTAGAGCCTGCCCAGTAGGTGGCAATGGGTTGACTGAGGGAAGCGCAGAATGTCTGCATGTTTCCCATTGGTCAATTCATATGTCCCACCCACAGGGCATCCCGAGCTGGCTTGACACGCCTCATCCTCTGAAGTCAGACAAGAGATGGGACTCTGATTCTATTGGCTAGTGGGATAGGGTTTCCACGCTCTGATTGGTCGCTCTTCCAACCTCCATGCTAAGGATAGCTCAGCAGAGTGTATGTTAGGAGACGGCCGAGGCAGAGAACCAGACCATTCTGTGACTTGTGTCGATGAACTAAGGCGGGCTTTTCAAAGTTGCTCTGTTGCAAATAGCAGAGCACCCAGCTTAGTTTTGAAGCTAGGAAAGTCTGCCTCGCAGAGACTAAGTCCCGTCTTTTACGGCCAAGTTCTACAAATCGAACATAGCGGTCGCGGCTAGGATTTCAAGCCGAAAAGAGGACCAGGAGAGCCGGGTGGATATCCCGGTTGGGGTAAGCCTACCAAAGCGGGCGCCCTGCACCTAGTAGAACCTAGATTTCTCCCCCAGGCCCCTTGTAAGTGTGCCTTTCTCTGTATATTGTGTAATTTGTCTTGTTGTACACGGGTCTACCGAAATAAACTACATTTTGTTTCTACCACCTTGTTTTGCCTAGTGCATTATCCCAATACAAATATAAATAGGTATTAAAGGTCCTGGTCTCCCTTGACAGTCATAAACAATATATTCCAGCCTTCTAGCCATTAACAACCATCTAATATCAAAAAGGATGACATTACACTGACAAATCCCAAAATCCCATTGACATTGCAAACTCATTCAATGAATACTTTGTGGGGTGTGCTACTTCCCTATTAGCAAGGCGCAACCTGAAATACATACATGAAGCTCAATCTGGGAAAACACCTATAGACCCACCCCCTCCGAACACTACCCACAATTTTCAATTTGTCCCAGTATCTGAAGAGGAGATTACACAAGCACTTCTCAAATAAAATTAAGCAGTCAATGTGGACCTGACCTATTACAATCAAAGTTCGATGACTCGGTGCCCTATCAACTCTATTTTGTCTGCAAGCCATATCCTTAAGACCTGGAAAACTGCCAGAGTTGTCCCAATCTAAAAAGTGGGGGGGGGGGAGGGGAAGACTGTCTCAAACTACAGGTCAATATCTCTTCTCCCAATACTATCCAAAGTCATGGAAAAATGTGTAAGCAATTACCAAGACCAATTTCTTTACCCAAGTCCAATCAAGCTTTCGGCCAAAACACTCCATGGTGAGTACCCTCCTAAATGTTTGCAATGAGATCCAGTGTGGAATGGAACTGGGCCAACTTACTGTTGCAATATTCCTAGACTTTGCAACGGCTTTTTTATACTGTTGGTCATGTTATCTTGTTAAATAAACTCCAGTTCTCTGTAATAGGGGAACATGCTTTAAACTAGTTTCACTCCTACTTATTGGTAAGATCCCAACATGTGTCTATCTCGGACTCTAACTCCAAACCTTTGGATATCACATGTGGTGTTCAGCAAGGCTCTGTTCTGGGGCCTCTACTCTTTTCAGTCTTAAGCAATTATTTACCTACAGCTTGTAAGGGAGCTTCAATACACATGTATACGGATGACACAATCTTGAATGCATACAGCCCTAGCCTCTCTGGCCTTGGACACATACTTCAATCTGATTTTTCGAGACTTGAAAACTAGATTTCCCAAAACAGACTGTTTTTAAACACTGACAAGACTGTAACAGTGGTATTTGGAACTGTAGGAGACCAGTGCAGAAGTACAACCAGGGAGACATAGATTGAGAAAATAATTAGTGGCATTTATTTAGCCCATAGCTTTAAAGTAATACAGCTTCATGTCAGCAAAAACAAAACAAACAGTCCTATCCCTTTGAAAAGACTGGCTCACACTTCCCAGTCTCTATCTGCAGGGCTGGGAAGCTAGTCCTCTTGCCAAACTCTGGCCCCAAAGTCCAAAGAGCTATCTGTAAGCAGGGGGTTCTTTATATCAGTCATCTGAGTCTGGGTTGGTGTCCATAGGGTGCACTCTGTGGCGGGTTCAAGGGACTGCTGTGTCATGGAATAGAGAGGCTGGTTCCTTGGGATCTCTCTATGTCAGCACACACCTCTGCCCTGTGTTAGAGAGATCCATGCAGTTTGTGCAACACACTTTTAAAACTGCCTGATGAACCAGGTGGAGACTGGCTAATTGACTCAAGCTTCAATTAACCAGCTCCATGCTGGACTCATCAGCTACAGACAGGCTTTCTGTGTGTTGGCTTTTTAAACCTGGGACAGGCCAGGGATCAAGGCTACATTTCTAAAGCTACCAATGATGGAGATACACATCAGAATCAACTATAATACCATCCTAACCCCTGTCACTAGTTTAAAATATCTGGGCACATGGTTTGGTTCCCATTTAACATTTTCGGTTGCACATTGAAACCCTGACATCCAAAACTTAGTCCAAACTAGTTGTTCTTTATAGGAACAGATCCACCCTAAACCAGATGGTCAGAAAACACATGGCACAGCAGATACAAATGCTAATTATAGACAATAGGGAGATAGTATATGGTACCCCAAACTGACCTTGACAAAGTAGACACCCTCTACAACTTACTGTAGGTACGAATTGAGGTTTCTGAGCTCGTGCTGTTCTCTATAAAATCTGTAATCCGCTTGCAGCTGTCATTGCCAGGAGCCACTCTCATCTGCTCCTATTGAGGAGAGCCCCTGAATATGCAAAATGCAACGTTGTACTCCAATGAAACTACAACACACATCATTGCAAAATTCTCAAAGAACTAGACTGACCATCACTTGAATCTAGGTGCAAAGTTAATTTTTCTTGTCTTGCGTTCAAATACTATCTGAGCAAGCTACCCGCCTATCTGAACAAGCTCCTCACCCAGGGGTGTAGCTATAGCCCGGGCAAAGCCTGGGGTCCCGCACTCTTGTGGGGCCCGCTCTCTTCCCCCCACCCCTCCCTGTCAGCGGCCCATGGTGGCGGGCCCCGGCGTTAAATAAAAGCCTGCAGAGGAATCAGCAGCTGCTTCACAGCTGACACGGAAGTTAGAAAGACTTCCGGGTCAGAACACTAGAGCGTGCTCTTCCACTGCTTTCCTGCTCTGTCGGTGTAACAGCTGCTTATTCCTCTGCAACTTATCCTCTGTTTAAGGCCAGCCCGCCCACAGGTAGGCATGGGGGAGGAGGGGGGGTGATAATGATGGTGGGGGAGATAGATGCTGATGATGATGGGGCCCGTGGGGAGATGAGGTGATGATGATGGTGTGGGAGATAGGTGCTGATGATGCTGGGACTCGTGAGGAGATGAGGTGATGATGATGGTGGGGGAAATATAATGATGATGGTGGGGGAGATGAGGTGATGATAATGGTGGGGGAGATGAGGTAATGATGATGATGGGGGAGATGAGGTAATGATGATTATGATGATAGGGGAGATGAGGTAATGATGATGATCATGGGGGAGATGAGGTAATGATGATGGTGAGCAAGATGAGGTAAAGATGATTATGATGGTAGGGGAGATGAGGTAATGATGATGATGATGATGATGATGATGATGATGATGATGATGATGATGATGATGATGATGATGATGATGGTGGTGGTGGGGGAGATAAGGTAATGATGATGGTTGGGAGATGAGGTGATGATGATGATGATGATGATGATGATGATGATGATGATGATGATAGTGGGGGGGATGAGAGGAGGAGGGGGAGAGATGATTATGATGGGGAGGAGGAGAGATGATTTGGAGGTGGGGAGAGATGATGAGGGATGATGAGAGAGTATTAGGGAGGGGCTGGGGGGAGAGGAAAAAAAATTGCAGTCAGTATTAATATAAATGGAGCCCTGAAAACATGGCCCGAGGCCCGCTCATGTCTAGCTATGCCCCCTTTCTACATGCCACACTTATCACCTGAGATCTGACTCCAAAAGACTGTTCACGGTCCCAATGCTCAACAAAGAATTTGGCTGCTCCTCCTTCTCTTACCATGCACCCCACAACTGAAACAATCTTCCTGAGACTCTTAAAGCCAACAACAGTCTAAGTTCTTTAAAAACTAAAGCTGCCTCCCATTTTAAGCTGGTCTGTAACTGTCACATACAGTATGCCTATAACATATTACCTATAACTGTTCAAGCAATGTCTTTAAATATAATGTATAACCCTGTTCATTTAATGTAAACATTTATTGTTATCATAATTCTGTGCCCAGGACATACTTGAAAACGAGAGGTAACTCTCAATGTATTACTTTCTGGTAAACATTTTATAAATAAATAAATAAAATAAATATATGCTCTTTATACAGTGTAAGCTCTTTCTTTACATAAAGTTCTTCAAGCAGGAAACTGAAGATGAATAGCCATTTTGTCCCTACTGAGTACACTTCAACCAGATTAATTTTCTTTTGAATTAAACTACAATTATTTCAAAGAAATTCAGGAAAGAGAGCATTTTACAGTTTTTGTATCTACCTTGATTAGCTAAGCTTATCTTAATGCCCATAAAATAAGTCAATCATATAATTCGAAGATTAGAAACACCTGTGGTTTAAAAAGAATATGCACACGAATTACAATGGGCCTGTAATTATCTATGTTCAGTAGTACTAGAACATTATGTACATATTCTAGGGGAGAGAAACTGAAAAGAAATGAACATAATCAAAAATAGTAATCTTCAATATGCAGCAGATGTATATTTTTGCTTACACAAACAGTATATAGAAATATGAAATATTTTGCTATGGTCACTGCTTACTACTAGTAACCTGGAAACTTTGAATTAAATGGTTGAATATGTGAGTTTAACCATGGATATAAAAAATGTTAGATATGCTTAAGCTTTTGTGAACTGATCAACCTTTCGGCCCCACTTGTGGACCTTTGTCAAGATGGGACTGAAACTCCTCCCAGGGTTTACGCTCAAACCTCCTAACTTTTAAGTAGCAGGTTTTACCATGTGAAAAAGAAAAAATGTGAACAAGCGCAAAAGACTAAAACACCAATGTGACAAGTAAAATATATATATATATAGGCTGCCTAGTAATACTGTCAGTACTAACAGAAAAAGTGAAAACAAAGAAAAACCTGGCGCCAAAAGTTCATTGGATAATCCTGTACTCCTCAGGGGATCAGCACGCTTGCTTGACAGGCCATGTAGGGGAAAAACACAAACAGACACAAATCATAGTGCAACACTGTAGGGTTAAAACAGGTCTACACTAACACATACACTGCACATATAACATAGAGACTCCTAGTGACTATAAAAACTATTTATTAAATAAAAAGAACTATGCCATAAAATGGTATGGACAAATAAGAACACCGCTGGTCATCCAGATGGGAAAAATCAGAGCCCTATTTACAAGCAGCAAGGCAAATACAGGCGGGTCAAGGATAGCCAATGTCGGGTTCCAGAGAAGAGGTGGTCCGAAGGCATGCCAAGGTCGGTACACGGAAGATCAATTTTCCTCAGCACACAAGGACGCTGACAAGAGGAACACAGTCTTGAGTGCACAATAAAACTGTGCACTGTATTGAAATCAAGACACAATGGGACCCTACCTCTTTTCCTGGACAAAGAGGACCCAAGAACCTGCCAGAGGCTGGACCCTCAAACACACACCAAGATACCTGGACCACACTGACCTGAAGGACCACCTGCATTAAAGATATCCTGCCTTGTCTTGTTTGATCTTCCGTGTACCGACCTTGGCATGCCTTCGGACCATCTCTTCTCTGGAACCCGACATTGGCTATCCTTGACCCGCCTGTATTTGCCTTGCTGCTTGTAAATAGGGCTCTGATTTTTCCCATCTGGATGACCAGCGGTGTTCTTATTTGTCCATACCATTTTATGGCATAGTTCTTTTTATTTAATAAATAGTTTTTATAGTCACTAGGAGTCTCTATGTTATATGTGCAGTGTATGTGTTAGTGTAGACCTGTTTTAACCCTACAGTGTTGCACTATGATTTGTGTCTGTTTGTGTTTTTCCCCTACATGGCCTGTCAAGCAAGCGTGCTGATCCCCTGAGGAGTACAGGATTATCCAATGAACGTTTGGCGCCAGGTTTTTCTTTGTTTTCCTTTTTCTTTGTTTTCAGGTTTTACCATGTACCTGTTTAGGACCGGTCCACTGAGATCTTTCTCCCTCCACTGCAGAGTTAAATGAGAATTTTCACAGGTAGTGTTAGGACCTGCACACTGATCATGCCGTTAAGTGGCTGCAAGCTTATAACGCTGTGGCCAAAGGGAATTTATATCAACTCAAACAAAAGAAACTTTCAAAATTGATAAATTTATAAATTGTAATAGTAAGGGAGTTGTATACCTCTTGGTGTGTCCCTGTAACTTACAATACATTGGACGCACCAAGATATGTCTAAAACAACGTATAGGAGAACATTATTTAAATATAAAAAAAGGTCTCGAAATACACAGTGTTTCGAATCACTTTAAACAATACCACTCATGTAACCCAGATAAAGTCTAAGATTTATGGGAATCGACAAAATTGAATTAACTAATAGAGGGGGAGACCTGGTACAAAAAATATCCCAATAGGAAACTCTATGGATTCATAAACTAAAAACATTAATACCTAGAGGATTAAATATTAATATCGACCTGGGATATTTTCTTACATAAGAAACCTCTTAGTTCTTTGTCTATATGGGGCTCTCTCTTGAAATACCTTTGTTGTTCTACAGTATTAAATTGTTTCGGGATTCTCTATTTATAACACAATTTTATTAATTAATTAATTATATGTTAGTCACTTAGATATATAAAATATATAATAATGAAAATCATTATATATTATACACTATATATTAATTATGAAATTATCAGTTCACTTAAATAATTATTCACATTTATCACTTAGAATATGTATAAGTTATTTTTGTAGCCTATTAGAATAAACACAAACTTCCTCACATATTTTAAGTACCATGAATAATTAGGCATAAACTAGCTGCGATCAGAATATCATTACTATTAAAAGTTGTCTCCAAATTGGTTTTTGGTATAATCTTATATAGAATGTTTCATTTTTAGATATGTTTATTATTTATATTATTGTATTATTATTTTAAACAGTCTTATATGCCTTCTTTACATGTCCCCTTTTTGCGCATTTCAAGCTATAATTAAAGTTTTTCATATAACATTGCGGGAGAGGGATATAAAGAAAGGAACACCAGGATATACCATACTACCCCTGATGAAGAAGGACCGCCTTTGAAACGCGTAGGGTTGCCGGGAGGACCAGTTACAGTGCAACACCAAAGACCGTAAGTGATGTAGAACGCCGGCTGGATCGGCGGTGGATGTCGCAAAAACCGGAGTAGTGCACACAAACTGGTCTGTCCCTATTTGTATTTTACACTGTTATGTATTAATTTACTACCTGAACTTTTATAAAGCTGGAGCTTTTAAAAAAGAAGTCCCTCTTGAAGTCTTTATTGCCAACACGGAGGTGAGTTACCATCATTAGATACCATTACATGCCTGGTATAGGCACTTTAATGTAAGTGCATATCTTACCATTTTTATGTGCTAAAAATATTATGTGAACGTACTTCACTATATTGTTCTTTTCTTTCTCACATCTTTCCATATCACGAGGAGCGCTGAACATTGTGAACAATTCAACTGTTCAAGCTGCACCACATCAACTTATCTCTAAAAAGTTTGGACTTTATCTATGTTAGAGCGCTTCCAATCTTTGCTATACCAAAGGGTTTAACGAAATGACCCTTACTCATGAAAATACTGAAGTATTTAACTACAGGCAATCCTCGGTTCTCAAACAGAATCCGTTCTGGAAGTAGTGTTGGATAGTGAAACCGTTGCGATGGGCGTTGGATAACTCATTCCAGCGTCGACAAACGGCCCACAGGGTTGCATTGTAAAGTGAAACATTGGATGGCGAGGACCGCCTGCATGTATTTTGTCACATTGGATGTAGCATTGGGTATTTTTGTAATTTGTTGTATCCATGAGAGTGCAACATATTGGGGCTTGTTCCAGTAGCTCCAAAGTTCTCATTGACAAACCACGCAGTTGGGCATGTTCAGATGAAGCCGAATGAAATGTGAGAGAAAACCCTTTTCTCTAGTCAGATATAACAGGATTAGAACTCACAACTTGCAATTCAGGGCAACAGCTCTAGCATTGATCTAGCCTAGATGCTGGGAAATACTATTGTCACAGCATAATTTTGAGCTTTACTACCCACACCTGTACCCACCTCCCCCTGGTTTCCTTTAAAAGCAGATAATTTCCACTTCCTGGTTGCCAGTTAAATATTCCTTGTGCACAAAAAAGTACCTCATCTGAGACTCCTGAGAGATTTGTGACAGTGGAGTTTACCAGCATCTGGGTTAATTCAATGCTAAAGCTGCTGCCTTGAATGGAAGATTGTGGATTCTAATCCTGTTGGGTCCAACACTAGTACCCCCTTCATGACATGGATATATTTTAGGAGGTGTGACTCATGCTAATAGCTATACAAAGTATATTTAAATATATCACAGGGTACCTCAGGTGTGTTGCTTTTCCAGCACAGACATCTCTCCCTAATTTTTATGGAGGGAGGTTATATAAACTGGAGATATTACTGAGATGGATCTCCTCCTTGCTCCGTCCATCTCAGGCTCTGGAGGGAACTCTCAATTCCTAATTATGCCTACTTTGAGGTGGTGAGAACAAAAATGTGAGTTGTTTGAAGTGGTTTAACTTTTTGCACTTTTCTGCGCTACTAGAATGCAGCAAAGTAGTATTAAAAAAATGTGAGTTTACAAGCAGAAAAAGAGAGGAAGTGGGTAGGAAGAACGCAACGAACAAGAAGGGCATGAAGATATTTAGACAGACAGTGATAAGAAAGTATACAGCAGGTTGAGTGGAAGGAGGGGGGACGTGATGTGAGTGAAAGAAGGAGGAAGTAGGGAGTAGGGAGGGGAGGAGACTGTGGAGTAGATAGAGCGAAGGGAGGTGAGAGAGATGCTAGAGGTAGGAATAAACAGAAAGTAGACGTGCAGAAAACAAGATCTGGAGGTGACATAGAGGTGTTGGGATGGAAATGAAAAGGGCACAAATTTAGGGGAATAGAATGGGAGTAGGCAAAGAGGGAGAATGAAGTAGTAGCCGACAAGGGGGGACAAATGGGACTAACGAGGTAAAGACAAGATAGAAGCAGTACAGGGCACAAAGAGATAAGCGGCAAAGGGGGGGTGTAGAGAACAAACCCATTGGGAAGGGGTGAAGGGAACTTCACAATAGTGAGGTCAAAATAGTTAGTTTTCAACAGTTGCAGGCATCCAGGGTTGGGAAGACAATAGATATGGAAGTTTTTGTTCATAAATAATTTGGGAGCGGGGCCGGAGTGGCGGAGCCTGTTCTGGAATCCGCATGGGCCAACTGCCGGGGACTGGGGGGGACTCTTTCCAGGACACCGGCAAAAGTCCCTTGGGTAAGGGAGGGGCGTGGAGGAAGGGTGAGGAGTAGGAGGAGAGATCGTTCGGCCTCCTCCAGTACATACCCAAGAATGTTGGACTCAGGACCGGGGGTGTTTGCGCCAGGGTTCTGAAGACATTGTTTATTTGTTACAGTATATATGTGGTTGTCTAGATGTTTACCACCCCCCCCCCCCTTCTGTGTTCTCCTACCCCCTCTCCAGCATCCCCACCCACTCAGGTCAGCGGAGGAACAAGCCTGAAGAAGGAGCAGCCATAAAAGTGGAAAGCACGTGGAAAGCATTCCCGCTTGACATCAGAGCAGCAACAAAGGACAGCACAGATGAGTAGAGAATTAATTATGGTCTCTCACAATGTCAAAGGTTTAATAGTCCGCTTAAACGAAGAGTAGCATTTAGGGATTATAACCGTAAGAAAGCTGATATAATTTTCCTTCAGGAAACGCACTTCTTAAACACTAACCACCCAAAATATCTAGATAAGAACTATAGAGCATTCTACTTGGCCTCGGCCGCCGTAAAAAAAAGAGGAGTAGCCATAGTGGTACATAATAGATTGGCGCTAGAAGTAAACAAGACATACACAGACAAAGACGGCAGATTTATTATACTGACTGGCGCAATCCAGGGCCAGACCTTAACGCTAGCCTCGATATACGCTCCATGCGAGCAAAGTCCAACGTTCTTTACGCGCTTCTTCAATAAACTACATAAAGTGGCAAAAGGTAATATCTTCCTTGCAGGAGATCTCAATCGCGTGCTAGACCCAGACTTGGACAGATGTACAGGGACTAACACTGCCCACAGACAGGACGTACTAACAATACAACAGGGCCTCCAAGACTGCTAACTTGTAGATGTCTGGAGAGAACAGCATCCAGGGTCACGCGAATACACCTTCTTTTCTCATCCCCACAACAGATATAGCAGGATAGATTACTTCCTAGTATCAAATAGAGTGGTCTCAGTGGTCGACCATACAGGGATTCTTAGTATCTCATCGTCAGACCACGCACCGATAGAGCTGAGGTGCGCACTAAGCGCTCTAGACAGACCTGCAGCAAATTGGAAGCTCAACGAGCTCCTACTGAAATCCCCGGTAACCGAGGAAGAGATTGGAGAAAGGATTAAGGAATACTTTAACGAAAATGAAGGGAGCATGACTTCACACTCCACGCTTTGGGAGGCCCATAAGGCTACCCTTAGAGGGATACTAATGAATCTGGCCACCAGAAGGAAAAGGGAGAAAGAGAAAAGGATAATAGAGCTGCAGGAAAAGTTAGCACACCTCACTGCTCAGCACAAAGACAGAAAACAAGGAGACATATGGAAGGAGCTGTCTGACACCAAAATCAAGCTTAATCTAGTGCTATCCTCCCAGGCCGAAAAGGAGTTGGCATGGTCTAAGCGCAAATTCTATGAAAAAGCCAACAGGGCAGATACCTTACTTGCCAATAAGCTCCGAAACAAGCTTCCACATTTTCGTATAGCATTCATTAAGTCTCAGGGGGGGACCTTACCTCCAACCCTAGACAAATTGTGGAAGTATTTAAACAATACTACGCCACGCTCTATGATGGAGACAAGGTCAGCCACACACAAAAGACTACAGAGATCTTAAGGAAAATTCTAAAAGAGGCACAATTACCCACATTGAGCAGGGGGGAGAGAGTGGCGCTGCAAGGAGATTTTACTCTAGAGGAGCTAACAGAGGTAATGAAGTCCCTCAAGCCGGCCAAAGCGCCAGGGCCAGACGGCTTCTCAAATTTATATTATAAAAAATACAGTAAAATTCTAGCTCCTCATCTTTTGAAATTATTTAATGGGATACTCGCAGGGGCGTCCTTCCCAGCGTAAATGCTTCAGGCGTCCATCTCATTGATCCACAAACCCGGAAAGGACTCGGCAGACTACAAGAGCTACTGGCCCATATCCCTGATTAATTCAGACATCAAAATATTCTCTAAACTAATAGCCAACAGGGTGGGTCTCGTCCTTCCCGGGTTGATACATCCGGACCAAGTAGGATTTATAGGGGGCAGGCAAGCGGCAGAAAATACCAGGCAAATAATAGATTTGACTGACTTGGCCAAGAAAAAAAATATCCCGTCAATGGTATTAAGTCTGGACGCAGAAAAGGCCTTCGACAGGATCGACTGGCCCTACCTACGAGAGATGCTGGGGGCGTTTGGCTTTGAGGGGCGCCTGCTGGATGCAATTTGGGCCCTTTACAATGGTCCTACAGCGAGTGTGAGACATCAGGAATTCCCCTCGGAACTGTTTAACATCCGTAGCGGGACGAGACAGGGATGTCCCCTGTCGCCTTTATTATTTGCCCTATGTATCGAGCCCCTCGCAGCCCATATCAGATTAAGCCCAGATATTTCAGGGATAGACATAGGAGAGCAGCCGCATAAGGTGGCACTTTATGCAGATGACGTGATCTTGACGTTATCTAAACCTCTCACCTTTCTGCCCAATGTCTTTGAGATCTTAAGGACATTTAAACAAATTTCGGGATTCAAAATTAATCAAACCAAATCTGAAGCCCTCAATATAAATTTACCAAAACCGATTGAAAAACTGTTAGAATTAAATTTTAATTTTAAATGGCAAACCTCCGCGATCAAATATCTAGGGGTGTATATCACTAAAGATTATAAAACGTTGTACACAGCTAATTTTCCTAAATTAATAAAGACACTGAGAGAGGATCTCAGGGTATGGGCGGGTTATGGCATCTCATGGTTCGGGAGGATCAACAGTATAAAAATGAACCTACTTCCTAGAATGCTATACCTGTTTCAAGCCCTTCCAATACCACTAGTTCAAGCTGACATCCTCTCGCTGCAGTCGCACATTATTCAATTTATCTGGAACAAAAAAAGCCCACGAATTGCAAAAGGCATCTTGACAAGGCCAGTTACGAAAGGGGGGTTGTCGGTACCTTGCTTGTTGGCATATTACAAAGCGGCCCAATTATGCCAAATTGTTCAGTGGCACTCAGACCCAGATAAGAGGAGGTGGGTGGCACTGGAAAAAGAGTGTTGTGTTCTGGTGGAACTGCACAATCTAATCTGGCTACCAAAAAAATGTGGAAATATGATGGAGATGCCGCTCCAGGCAATGGCAAACTCGCTGGCGGTCTGGGAGTCCTCAAAATCTCGATATAATCTGACCACTAAACATTCGTTGATGACCCCTCTAGTGGGGAACCCGGATTTTGCTCCGAGTCTGCTAGGTACTAAATTTTTGATTTGGACGCAGTCGGGTTACAAACGACTAAAGGACCTGGAGGGAAGGAGATTTATCAAAACATTTGAGATGATAAAAGCGGAGAAAAAAATACCAAACACTGAATTCTTTAGATTCCTTCAGGTCAGAGCATTTTACAATAAATCCCCAATTCGACCGGCACGGAACAATTTTGAACAGCTGTGTTCTAGAGAAACAGACACAAGGGGACTAACACCTAGGATGTACAGGGAGGTGATCTGTCCTGAGACGTCTGACGCCCCAAGACTTAAATACATGAGGCAGTGGGAGACAGATCTAGGGGAGACTCTAGAGGACGCGGACTGGGACCAAATCCTGCAAGCGTCAGCTAAAAGCTCAATATGCGCCACGTTGAAGGAGAACGCATATAAAGTCCTAATGCGTTGGTATCATACCCCACTAAAACTCTCTAAATTTGTCAGGGGATATTCCCCGCTCTGCCCAAAACAGTGCGGGGAGATTGCTGACTTAAAGCATATGCTGTGGTCCTGCCGAACGTGGTCCCGATTTGGGAAACTATTAGAGATTGGTTACAGCGGATACTCAATTTGGAGATCCCCCTGGACCCGTGGCTGTTCCTGGTGGGCAGACGGATCTGGGGTATGTCTAAGACGACACACAAATTGGTTGCACATTTCGCAACCGCCACGAGGTGCGAGATCGCAGCAATGTGGAAACAACCGGAATTGCCAGTTATACCCAAAATCAGGAATAGAATCTGGCACGTCTGCCAGATGGAACAGTTAACAAGTTGGGTCAACGACTCTGGCTCAAACTTTCTAAAAGTATGGACTCCATGGCTAGCCCAAACAGACATCCCGAGGATAGACGCTGGCACAATTTTGCACTAATAGATTCAGATACGTTCTCCTTCAACAAAGCAGGTTGGACGATGACATAGAAACAGGTAGAGTAGGTAAAACCACCCGGCCGAGCAGGCACAGCAGGGTAACCAAGAACCGAAAGTGCGGTACACACATCAAGGAGAATCTCCAATCTCTGAAGAAGTGACCTTCGACCCTTCCCCCCCCCATCTGCCCGGTCCGGTCTCCCTCATGTGTCCTGCCCGTGTCCAGTGAGTCTTGTCTGTCTTTTTTCGTAAGTCAATGTTGTAAGTCAAGTCAGTCAAGTGTGTTTGTACCAGCCCTCGTTTACTGGGGCGTTCTGTCCAATATTTTGTTCATTGGTATATGACATTGGCATGTGATGCAATGTACGATCTGTAAAACCAAATAAAAATGAAAGTTATAAAAAAAAAAAAAAAAATGTGAGTTTTGTCATTCCGCACGGACTTGCACAGCTGGAATGAAACCACCTTAAATGTCTTTTAGACTCTGATTGGACATGCGAGAAGGGCTTACAGAATAGTAAAGCTTGTAAATCCGCTTCTACAGTGCTCGTTAGAGGCGGTTTGTCATAATTCGGAGATACTAGAATAGGCCCCATTGTCTTCTGCAATTTAGCCGGAATCCTTCCTGCTCGAGTCAGCACATGTGGTAGAACACCTTACAGTGTGAGTGCTACCCCTTGTGTACTATTATATAAGCTTTTGTTTGCCAGATTTCTTATCTATAGTAAATGTGCACAGTACCAACACAACACAGATACCATCTCTTTTTAGCATAGCTATCCATAGTAGGCGTTGTACTCTTAGTTTGACTCTCATCTCTGAAGCTTGGAGATGTGGCAACCTTTATTAAATATAGAGTACATTACACAACAAACTGCTATATTCAATGTATAGATCATACAATGATTCTCAGTCCAAATCTGCATATCAACTGTGTTTCAGGAAGACAGAGCAGGGAGGCGCCTCTAAGCAAAACATGCACAGCTCTTAAACATACATAATCAAATACTACAGTAAGTGAGTATAAGTGAGCCTAAGAAGCAACGTAGTATTGAAATTCTGCCCTCAGCTGGTGCTTCAAGGAAGGGAGCACAACGTTTTTCCCTGCGCCCCCCTGCCGGCAGTTCCCCTCTCTCAGCACCCCCTACCCCCCCTCTTACCTGGGCTCCGGCGTCATGTTGCCATAGCAACGTTATGACACATGACATTGTGGCGCCATTTGACACTGTATTGCCATGGCGACGTGTCTAAGAAGCTGCCTGAGCCAAGGTAAGTGAGGTGTACAGAGGCCTTCGACACTTCCCCGGCACTTAATTTCAGTGCCTTCGGGAATCGTGCAGGGCCTCTGTAAACCCCGCGCCCCCCGCAGTCAAGCTCCCACCCCCCTAGGGGGTGCGCCCCCCAGTTTGCGCACCGCTGCTTTAAGGTGCAACTGTAAGGAATCGGGGAACACGCCCCCTGCGGCGTGCTCCCTCCTTACCTGCCGCATCTCATTTCCTGCTCTCCCTATAGAGCATGCACGCACAGGCGGTTCCCTACTCGTACCACGGAGCCCGGCCACCCCCGGTCGCATCACGCATTCTCTCACGCGTGGCGCGTACACGTGACGGCGTGCGCCGCCCTCCAGCTGCGAGTCAACTTCACGCCCCCTTGTGGCGTATTCTCTACCCATGCCTAGTTTCTCTGATGTCTCTCTGTATGGCATGCGGCGTCCTCTAGCTGTGAGTCAAGATTCCCTGTTGATTCTCTGTGTGGCAGGCGCTGCCCTCTTGCCTAGGTTCCCTGATGTCTCCCTGTATGGCGTGCGCCGCCCTCTAGCTGCGAGTCAAGATTCCCTGTTGATTCTCTGTGTGGCGGGCGCTGCCTCTAGCTGCAAGTCTTCCTTCCTATGCATCGCTGCCCCTTAGTCTCTTGGATCGCTCGGAGTTCGATCCTTAAGAGGGGGGTACTGTAACGATACGTGGAACACGCCCCCTGCGGCGTGTTCCTTTCTTACCTGTTTTCTCCTGATCGCCGCCCTCTAGCTGCGAGTCAAGATCCTGTGTCTTTAAGGATTCTGAAGCAAGCAACGCCATCTTGCTTCCTGGCAAATCCTGCCCTCTTCCTCCTGACAGGAAGTAAGCCTCTCTTTGACTTTCTCTTTGCATTTAGTCTTTTGCTGCCTGCCCTGGTGCCTGCTAGTATTAATCGCATACTGCTCCTGCCTGGACCTCCTTGGGACCTTTACTTATCTCCTGTGGATTCCGGAAGACTGGGACAGTCACTCTTATACTACTGAGGTTGGTTTACCGTCGGGTAGTGTAGGTACCTGCTTAGTAGGGTTCACCTTGACGTGGTAGCAGGATTATAATTCCTTGGCCAATGGATTACAGTAGACTAAGAACCCTTAATTTTATTTAGTTTTGCTGCACCTTGCTGTTTTTGGTTCTATGCCTTTAAGAAGTCTGGACGTTCTCCAAAAAGCAATCCTTCTCTGGATGTTACCTTGTGCTCTGGACTCCATGCCCATGTTCCATGTTCCTGGTTTCCATTTCCAGACTCCCGTGCTGAAGCGTTGGCTTCCCAGCAACAACCGCGTTGGTGCCTGAGAACGCGCGCACTCCCGCTCTGCTGTCAGAGCATGCGCGCACATGCAGCTGGATCACTCGTGTCTCTGAGTAGGCACTGCACCTCCGGACGCGTCGTGCATTCTCATGCGCGCGGCGCGGTCACGTGACTACGTGGGCCGATCCCCAGCTGCGCGGCAACTTACTTCCTTCGTATCCCCTGCGGCCTCCCCACCTCGCTAACAGGTCCTTCCCCTTTTCCCTGCGCTTGTGAGGAGAGCACAAGCGTGACAGCAACCTACACAAAAGTATTTAATTACAAAAAATAGGAAAGCAAAGCAGTGTTATTGTTTACTATGCTTCTTATGTCCTTTTAGTTATTAAAGAAAATGCACATCATTATGTATGTGTATGCTGAACGCATTTTCATCCTACAGCAGCAATCCCTACAAAAATGTTTTTTTTCTTCTTTTTATACCTTACTGGTGTGCACAAACAGGGGGGCATGGGATTTTTTGGGGGGTTCCAAGAGGCGTTTAAGTTAAATGCCGGGGGACCGCGCGAGGCCTCTGCAACCTCAACTTACCGGTATTCAGTAGGCTCCTGGATGCATCACCATGGCAACACAGTATCAAATTACACCGCGGGGTCACGAGACATGCATGTCGCCATGGTAACGCGCGTCAAATGATGTTGTGGGGTCACGTGATGTGATGTCACATGACCCGCGACGCCATTTGGTGCTGGGTCATAGGAAAGGGGGGGAGGGGGTGCGAGCGCTGGGACTGGTACACAGGGGGGGCACAGCTCAGAAACTTTGCGCACCCCTGCAGAAGAACCTTGAGGTCAACCATGATGCTTCCATGTACTGTATTTCCAATGCAGTTTCAGCACTTTATTTTTCCATAGACAACATAGTGGTGGATAATGTTTGATCGGCAACGTTTCAAGGTATTCCACCACTACTTCAGGCTTCATCAAAATAAAGTGCTGAAAACATTCAAAGAAAGCGAGATTGCCCAAGAATTCTCAGAATATTATACGAAACTCTATAATTTAAATCCCTCCCAAAATACTCAGTCCGGGTTGACGACCATTTCAAAGTACTTAGAGGAATGCAACCTTCCGGCCCTTCCAGAAAAAACTATCTCACAATTAAATGAGAAAATAACGCCCAAAGAACTATTTGAAGTAATAAAACAATTAAAAATAAATAAGACTCCAGGGCCAGACGGGTTCTCAAACCAATATTACAAGAAGTTTAAGGCCGTGCTGGCTCCGCACCTAGTAGAAGTTTTCAACGCATTTATGGGGGGTGAAGATGTCCCGGCCTCTATGTCAACAGCCAACCTGGCAATAATTCACAAAGAAGGTAGAGACCCACTGCAGTGTGGCAATTATAGGCCGATATCTCTTCTAAATTCTGATCTAAAAATATATAGTAAGATTTTAGCAAACAGACTAAACCCGATTCTTCCGAGCTTGATTCATAAAGACCAGGTTGGATTTATTTCGGGCAGACAAGCTTCAGATAATACTCGGAAAATAATAAACATTGTGGACCACGTGCATCTCTCAGGTACAAGAGCATTTTTGTTGAGCTTGGATGCCGAAAAAGCATTCGATAGAATTAGGTGGGACTTTTTAGACCAAACATTGATTACATTCGGCTTCAGGGGCCCCTTCTTAGAGGGGATCAGAGCTCTGTACAAAAACCCAACAGCGGTTGTAAAACTCCCGGGAGGAGACTCAAGTCCCATAAAAATTACGAATGGTACAAGGCAGGGTTGTCCCTTGTCCCCACTTCTGTTTGCATTGTCGATTGAACCACTCGCGGCCACAATTAGAAATGACGATGATATAAAAGGGATTGTTATTGGAGCGCGAGAATACAAGATATCTCTTTTTGCAGATGATATCATTTTGTCATTGTCGTCCCCAATGACGACTCTGCCTAACCTCCAGTCACAGCTGGAAAAATTTGGTCGGGTATCAGGGTATAAAATTAACAGCGATAAATCTGAAGCCCTGAACCTATCACTTCTCGCCCCCGAGGTAAAACTATTGCAAATTAATTTTAGTTATAAATGGAGCCCTAACAACATTAAATACCTAGGGATCAGAATCGCAAATTCTTATGCTGCCTTATTTAAATATAATTTCCCCCCCTTATTTACAGAAATTAAAAAAAACCTACAGTGCTGGAACAAGTACCACATTTCATGGCTCGGAAGAGTGACATCTGTTAAGATGAACATCCTTCCCAGGCTACTGTACGTCTTCCAGACCCTCCCGGTCTGTGTTCCGCTGGCAGACCTCAAAAGCATTCAAAATAGTATTTTCCAATTCATCTGGAAGGACAAAAAGCCGCGAGTGGCTAGATCGGTAATGTTGGCACCACGGGAATGTGGAGGTCTGGGAGTACCAGATATAATTAATTATTATCAAGCGACCCACCTAAAACAAGCGATAGTTTGGAACAACGATCCAGTGTCTTGCGGCTGGTTGGAAATTGAGTCCTCCTGTGTCGCTCCCCTCTCACTCGGGGCAATACTTTGGTCCGGAGGGGGAGAGAAGATAATATCGGACAGAACAGGCCTGGGAGCAATGAGATGCACGTGGAAAATTTGGACAAAAACAAGAAATAAATATAAACTGACGTCTTCCCCCTCCATACTCACTCCCATTTTTGGTAACCCTGAATTCCCTCCGGGTTGTGTCCCAGGGAACCTTAAAGCATTTAGTTTGGCTAACATCAAATCAGCAAGAGATCTAATAGACAAAGGGACTCTTATTCCGTTACTTGATTTACAGGAGAAATGCCTCCCCATGAAACTCCCACTTTATGGTTATCTTCAGATCAGACACTTTCTCCTAACAATTTCCCAAACATCCAAATTTGAAGGTCCAACGTCTTTTGAAAAGATGTGTATGGTGGGCACATACCGGAAGGGTCTGATCTCAGAGATTTACGCAGGGCTAGCACGGTCCAGGAGTCCCGTCAACCACAATTATATGTTGAAATGGGCTGAAGACCTCAATCTTGTTATAGACAGAGATGAATGGGAGGATATTTGGGAAGCAGCAGCCAAAACTTCTATTTGCACTACTACTAAGGAAAATATATATAAGATTCTATTTCAATGGTACTTAATCCCGAGTAGGCTGAGCCGGATCTTCCCTGGCCTGTCTGACCTCTGTTGGAGGGGGTGCGGCCAGAGAGGAGATCTGGTGCATATATGGTGGACATGCCCAAAGATCCAGACTTTCTGGAATATGATATGCTCATTGGTTGAGGAGACGGTAGGAGTTGAGGTCCGGATGGACCCGCTGATATGCCTACTCGCGAAACCCATCGAAGATATCTCTGTCCCTCTTAAAAAACTGGCCTCGTTCATTCTGACTGCGGCTCGCTGCTCAATAGCAGCTAATTGGAAAAAGATTAAACCCCCTTCTAAGCAAATGGTCCTTCGCAAGGTAAGCGAGGTCAAGCTTATGGAATACCTATCGGCGCTCCTTAAACAGAATATAGTACAATATGAGAAAGTTTGGGCACAGTGGCCTTATAATTAAAGAGATTAAAAATGAGATATGGATGCTTCAGTTGGACTCTGCATTAGACCACTAACCCCTCTAAGGGGGAGTTCATGTCTACTCAGGGTCTTTTGACAAGGTGGAGGGGAGGACAACTACATCCCTTCCCTTAGCTCTCCCCGTTCCTATCCCCTCTCTCCCCCCTTCTTCTGTTCTTCTCTCTTCTCCCCCTCTCTCTCTCTGCCTATCCTTTACAGTACTAATATAAGGGGTTTGATCTAAGATCCTCCTAAAACTGTTAATTCTCCCGGACGGGATCTACATAGTAGAATCTAAATGCATAGGAGGTTACAAAATACTAGGGGCAGATCGCCTCTTCTCGATCAATCAACCTTGAGATGCTTCGGGTTGTTCACTTTTAAATGTATATGTTAATTAAGTTTACTGTCTATAAACAACCATGTGATGTGAATGTACCCCTGTCAGAAAACAATAAAAATGTTTGAAATAAATAAAAAAAAAAAAAAAAAAATAAAGTGCTGAGACTTCTTTTGAAATACAAGTAAGTCGTAAAGAAGATGTTTTCGTCATATATGAGTTCTGGCTGGTCGATAACAGAAAACTTTACAATATAGGCATAATGTACAATATTTAAAATGTGGCAGTGTATTAGGTAGTCAGAGTCAAATCATTTATTGAAGACTTTCGCTGGCTATTATAAAAAAAAAATCTGTATACTGTATAAAAAGTCGGTAAATACTGTATAAATAAACATTGTGTGAAATGTCTTATGGGGTATACTGTGTATATTAGTCAAGGGAGAGGGATGGCTCAGTGAGTAACTGACTGGCACTGAGAGTTTGAAGCAGGGGAGTGTGGTTCAATTCCTGGTGTTGGCTCCTTGGCTCCTTGTGACCTTGGGCAAGTCACTTTATCTCCCTGTGTCTCAGGCACCAAAAACATAGATTGTATGCTCCACGGGGCAGGCACCTGTGCCTGCAAAATGTCTCTGTAAAGCGCTACGTAAAACTAGCAGCGCTATACAAGAACATGCTTAAAAAAAAAATGTGTCTGGAAAACATTGTACAATATGAATCCTTTTGGACTTTTAAAATATGCTCATGCTAGGAAAATTCTAAATTGTGTCAAGAACGTTTTTTAGCAACTGTAAATGTTCATAAATGATGTGGTAGCCTATAATCTGGCAATGGACATTCATCTTCAGGCCCCCGCAAACCCTGAAGGGGAACATGTTCATTTTAGTGAAACACTTGCAGTGTTAATCAACCAATTCGAGTTTTTAAGGAAATCAATAAAGCAAAAATGTCTGAGAAACAATCGTGGCATATGTGGTATGCCATCTGTCATCTCCCAGAAAACCAATGGACTCATGTACAGGTGTGGTTATGCTTCTTTAATGTATTATGCTAACAGTTACATTAAGCTTTTGAAGGACTACTTAAAGCTTTGCAAACCTTTTTGCTTAGCTTTATGTAGAAGTACTAACATAGTAAGTACAACAACAAATAGCCTGTAAAGTCTATATTATTCCTAACTATTATGATCTTCTTTGTAAAGGACAATACTGTATATTTATTTTCGACTTTACTGTTGAATAAATGTAATATATGTCGCTCCAGCAGCAATTGAGTATATACTGTAGTAGTTGAAAAAAAAAAACCCAAGCATTTATTCACAAGTAACAATGAACTAGATATGTAGTCCCTCCTTAGGCCGGGCTTATAGTCCTTGCTACAGTGACGCGACGGCGACACTGATGTCACGCTGTGTTATATGAAAAATCAAATGTAATTGACTTCCAGTGATCGCGACCAAGCCATCGCTCCTACTATAAGCACACGCGACGGATTCAATACATTTGTTTTGATGTGACGTCGCGTTGCCGGGACTATAAGCGCGGCCTTATAAACTGGAATAAACCAATGTCAGTTACATGTTTAAATGGTTAAATCTGGTCAATCAATGTCTACACATATTTTAATATTTTTTCAAAGTTAGTTGGTAACCATGGGGTGTTAAAACTTGGGAGAGGTTTTGTTTTCTTTAGCTTTTGTGTGATGTTACTGCGTGTTGAGCAAAATCTGGCTTTCTTTTCCACAGGCCAAGCGCTCTTCTCTTCATTAAAAGAGCAATCCCCCCTTACTAACCTCCATTTTTTTTACAGGATTGGAAGTGGGAGCTGAACCGGACTATTTTTTTTTCTTCAGATAGTTTTTATTAGTTTTCAGCATAGTACAAGTAATAGACATAGTATATCCAACAATATGACCATATAAACATTATCCTCTACCGAATAGTAGTATTATTAAGTCGAAATTCAAAACAATCTTAGAGAAGCACTACTACTCCGGTTATACACAAGTTGCATATAATTTACACCTTAGATCTGGCTATTTTTGGTTCACGATGAGGGATAGGTTCTTACTAGTTAATATATATACTATGTTAGTGAACCGGACTATGTTTAGCCCTGAGAATTCCCTGGTTCCTGATATACTTACTAATGATTTTACAGGTATGACTTCCTGGTTTCAAATGGCCAACCATTAGGAAGTCACAACCGATGATGTGTAGCCCAATATTTGGCAGGCATTTTGTTTCCTCTGTGTAAAATGTTAAACCTGTTCACTTCACCAGTAAGCATCTCTGGAACAACTGAATATAGTTGCTTTGGGTTCAGGTACCCACCCTGTAAAAAAAAAAAACGAATAGGTGGAACTGCTCCTATAATCTATACTTTGTCTTTAGAAAGATGAGGGGCAGGCAAATAGCATTGGAAACTACTAATACTATGCTTGAATACACATTTAAAATATTTTTAGAACGTCTTATCATTTAGGTTTCATGAAGTGTAACTATTATGGTGGTTTGCTTATAGCAGGTTAGTGAATCAACCTTCAATATAATTCAGGTAAAAGGTCCATCTAATTTAAAATTCTAAATCATTCAGCCTTGCCAATTTCATTTTGCAGCCAAACCAGTGTGTAATTTTACTAAGAAAATATGTCCTTTATAGAACAGTAAACCTAGTAAAGCTGTCGTGATAGCTGTATACAAATACAAACCAATAATGAAGATACAGTGGCGGCCGAGCTGAGTCTTCAGCGGCCGCCACCGCAATGTGGGGGCAATGTGCGGGCAGACGGCGGCTGGTTTTGCTTTTTTCCTGGCACGTGCCGTCAGTCACTGTGGCGCAAGGTTCCCCGGCATCCCCGAAGGCTGAACGGGAAGCAGGGGTAAGGGGAAGCTGCGGAAAGCTGCGCGAAGCAGAGGAGCAGCCAGGGGGAGCAGCCAGGGGGTCGGAAGGGGAGGGGAAAAGCATCTTGATTTTGCACGCGGGGAGGGGAAGATGCGGCTGGCGCGCGGCCAAGTTTGGCGCCAGCCGAAAAAAGCCCCGGACAATTACGGGCAAATGTTAGACTCAAGTTGGCCGCAGCAGTAACCAGCAAAGAGCGTTGTGGTTCAGTATTGGGCACTCAGGTCTACACTATAGGACAGGGGTGGCCAATTCCAGGCCTCAAGGGCCTCCAACTGGTCAAGTTGTAAGGATATCCCTTCTTCAGTAGAAGTGGCTCAATCAATGGTTAAACCCCTGACTGAACGCCCTGTGCTGAAATAGGGATAGCCTTAAAACCTAATCTGTTTATGGCCCTTGAGGACTGGAGTTGGCCACTCCTGCTATAGGATATCATGGCCAATAGAGTCAAATGTTATAACAATTTCTGTCTGTACTTAATTCCATAATACAAATAGTCACTCTTCTTCCAGAGTGGCACAATGCAGTCTGTTTTAGTTTACAAACATTTTCAAAACTGTTTATCAATGTTGTAGTGGCTTCCTTGACCCTTTGATAGCTGGAGACAAGCCCATCTAGATCTCAAGGGGTACATTAATATAATGATCCAGCACTTCACTTTGTTTGGATTCTTTGAAACATAGTATCATTTCTTTTTTTAGTGAGGACACCCTCTTCCCGCCCAACACTCATGTACAGAAAACAGGACAAGAAATATGGGGAAGCTATTTATTATGCAAAACACTGCACTGCAACAAATGTGTTATGATCAACACACTGACAATAGCAAGTACAGTCATTGTAGCTCAAATGTACTTCACAATTGAGATCTTATCCTTAATTTAGCATTTTCGCATCATTTTCATTAAAGTTAACTTTACATTGCTCAAGAATGTGCTAAAATGTTAAATTTTTGTCAGATTTGACCATCATTTTTGGGACTTTCACCTAAATTTTGCAAAACAAAATTGCAGTCTATAAGGGGCAAACAAATATCAACAAAATATGTCCGATTTGTAAACATCTGAAATACTGTAAATGTCACATCTTTACTAAAAAATTAAATATATAGGCATTTACTTATGTCACGTACAATCACCTTGATTAAACCCTTGTATTTTTCACTGGCTTTTGGGGGCTCTGTTTTTGGACAAATGCTATTTTTCATTAACACCGGAAACTCTTGGTATAGCAAGAGAGAAAGGTTACTGCGAAGTAAAAATCACCAAAATGATTTCCTTATGATTTGGTTCTGCAGTAAGCGTTCCAATCAGCTAATAGTACTGCGCAGCATATAATTCAAGGTACTTGTAAGAACCTCTGCATGAGAAAAAAAACTATGCAATCATGAAAACTTGAATGTAGAAATCACATTGTGTAATTGTGCAACATGTCTGTGATCAATCATCCTTTAAAATGAACTTGCAATTAGATAATTTTAACTGTACAGGGAACCAGATGTATCCTATTTTCCAGGTACTCGGAGAAATTCATTGGTATATTTCAGCGGTGCGCAAACTGGGGGGCGCTAGATTTTCTGGGGGGCGCGGCAGTTAATATGAGAATGTTGCTTTCTACTTTTTATCATCAATTAGAAAATCAAATGACAGGAGGTCAAAGGATCTTCAAAAGAAGTACATTTGTGGTGCACACCTAGGCTATTAGAACTTAACATTTTCTATATCACTAAGGTAACACATCAATAAGGGGATCAGTGACAACGTTAAGACAAATAAAATTGAACGTATTAAAACCATAGGGAAGTGTGGCTGGGACATATAATGTTTGTCGAAACAAAAATGGCTCCTTTGGCTTAGGGACAGAGATATGTGACTGTATAATATATACAATGTTGATAATAATGTTGGTATATATTGTGTTTGAAACACGCCAACATTAGATTCCTGTAACCACTACCTTAAACTGTAACAATGTTGTAAGTGGTGGCAAAAGGTTATACATTATATTGGAATACAATGCAATTCACTATGCAGCTATCCTTGCAGATGTGAGTAAATTGCCTCTAAAGTCGATAACAACTGTGTTGGAGACAGAAGAAATGCAGCTCCTGTATATCGCAAAAAACCTCATTGTGTAATATTTAAAACAAAATTGTATTGGTAAACTGGTGAGTATCACACGTACATCAATATGGTTAGATTTAAGCAGAACATGTTATGGACATGTTACCAATCTGTGCTCAGGGTACAGGACTTCTAGGTCAGCTGGCTTCTCACAGGTCTCGTGGAACAGCATGCAGGATACAGCAGTCGTCACCGCAGGGGAACTGCCACTCCAGATGAAGAGAACACTCCGATGCCGAGTGTCACGGTGGAAAGTCCCATCAACTGTATCCAGCCCTCTGAACACCAGCTTCAAACGCCACACGGGGCGGAGATTGATTCGGCTATGTATGCCGCTGCAGGGAACCTCACCGTCAGCCGTTTACTCGGAGAACGCTAGACGCACATCCGTGACGTCATCGGGCGGCGTCAGCGTCGTGCGCAAGTGAGTCACTGCTTGAGGAAGCTGGAAGTCCCAAGAATGTCCCGTATAGTGCCCGCTTACAGTCGCGAGTAATTAGACAATGTATGGTATTAAAACAACCAGTATGTAGGAATAAATGAATGCGCCCTCAGTCCAACGCGTTTCGTGTTTACAACACTTCGTCAGGGAATGGAGGATTAATTCATGGGGGCGCTTCATATACCCACAGATCTCTTATGATTGGCTGCTTATCAAAAAGTCCAGCCTCTCATGTGGGAGGTACAATAAAACACAAGTGTTTCCAAGCAAACATAATTATTTTACATATAATACACACAATATATTTATTTAATTAAACAAAAAACTTTTTGGCGATGTTGCTAGAAATATAAAAAAACATATATTAGTACATAAAATCAAACACTTAATCTAATTATCATTAAAAAAGATCTATAAGGTATATATGAAAGAGGAAAAAAGAAAAAAGAAAAAAATATAGGAGAGATATAACACCAGTTTTGTGACCTATATAGAGAATACACCTATACTCTAAAAATGGCAGATTTTAAAATAATATTAAATTATTATAACATATTTTAAAACAATAATTTAAAATTATTTAAAATAACTTAGTAAAGGGACCAAACATCGAGTTCTTCATTAAGTCCTAAGGGAGACAGAGTTTGCATTTTATAGATCCACAGACTTTCCTGTTTTGAAAGCATCTTGTCTCTATCTCCCCCACGTCTTCCAATGTTAACAATTTGGATACCAATATACTTCAAAAGACTAGAGTCACAGTTGTGTTTATTTTTAAAATGTCTAGAAACACTATGATGTTCTAAACCTAATTTGATGTTTCTAGCGTGCTCTAGTATCCGAATCCTCAAATATCTTTTAGTACGTCCAATATATTGGTACCCACATGGGCATTGAAGCAAATAAACTACATGTGTGGATTTGCAAGAAATGCAGTCTTTCACCGTAAAACATTCCTTTGTTGTATTTGAAATGAATTTTTTACGGTCAGTATGGAGCATTTTGCAAGCTTTACATCTACCGCAGCTAAAGTTGCCATTAGGTCTTACAGGTAACCAGGTTGTCCCCGATTGTGAATCAATTGGGGGACCAATATCACTGGGTGCCAGATAGTGTTTTAAATTTTTTGCTCTACGGTAGATGAAGCTTGGTGTGGACTGTAGCGATGGGCCAAGGATAGGGTCATTACATAGAATATTCCAGCTATTACCTATAATTTTCTGGATATTTCTACTGACTGAGTTATACTCAGTGACAAAAGGGACTTTAATTATATTGTCAATATTTCTATCCTCTGTCACAATTTTAGTCTTATTTTGTATCAGAAGCGACTCTCTGTCCATGTCATAAACCTTTGCTAGTGATTTGGTAAGGAGGGCCCTATCGTATCCACGTTCAATGAATTTATCAAATAAGAGCACCGATTGGCTCTCAAAATCAGACAATAAACTGCAATTACGTCTTATACGCATAAACTGGCTCTGTGGGATGTTATCTATCCAGGACCGTTTATGGTTGCTTGTTGACAATATGAAGCAATTAGCATATTATATTATCTCCTTGCCAAAAACAAGTTCTAAATAAGGGCTTAAAATTTTCAAAGTCAAGCGGCCCAAATGGGTTTCAGTTATTCTCTGATTTACACAAATTTACGAGAAACTTGACTTTGAAAAGGCACTTTCTTAAAAAGGAAAGAAGCATTAATTATACATTAGTGGAGACAGATCAAGTCTCTGGAGATGATACTTTTGAGGATACACTTTGTCAACATACGCCTTTTAAACCACCATCTCGATTTTATCCTGCTAATAGCAAAGGCAGTTTTATTGATTCATTTTTTAATATAGTCAATAACGAGTTCATATCATTAGTAAAAAACTTTAAGTCCACAGATATTCAACATAATTTAAAGTATAATGAGCATTTAGCCCTTAAAGAATTACAGGACAATAATGAATTAATCATAAGACAAGCAGACAAAGGGGGAGGGGTTGTGCTTCAAAATAGAAGAGACTATGAAAAGGAAGCATTCCGTATATTACATGACCCTATTTACTATGGTAAACTCCCCCACGATCCTACAAATGAATACCTCAAGGATTTAAAAAATCTTTTGGATGTAGCCATTGAATCCACTGTAATTAATAAAGCTGAATTTCAATTTTTATATGCACAATTTCCAAAGGTTCCGGTGTACTATCACCTTCCCAAAATACACAAATCACTGACTGATCCACCAGGTAGGCCAATAATTTCTGGCATTAGCTCACTGACGGCCAATTTGTCTGAGTATATAGACTTTTTTTTACAGAAATATGTAAAAGTGCAGCCATCCTACATAAAAGATACAACGGCAGTTGTCCATTTAGTGAAAACAATAAAATGGCAAGAAAACTATAGATGGGCCACTTTCGACATCCAGTCGTTATATACCTGTATTCCCCATGATAAAGGTACACAAGCCGTCAGTGAGACCCTAATGAAGGATTCAGAATTACACCCTCTGAATTGTGAGTTTATCGTCAATGCAATTAAATTTATCCTATCCCACAATTATTTCCTTTTTCTGAATCAACATTATATTCAGAATTGTGGTACGGCTATGGGGACACGTTTTGCCCCTAGCTACGCCAACATTTACATGGGATCATGGGAGGACCAACACATATGGCATAATAATCCCTTCTCAAACCATGTAATTGTTTGGAAAAGATATAATGACGATATTTTGTGCATTTGGGAGGGTGATGAGAACACTTTGGAACTTTTCAAGATATATCTTAATAAAAACACTTTCAATTTGAAGTTTACAGCTGAATCTAATGACAGAGAGATTCACTTTCTAGACCTTCATTTAGAGTCTAGAATAGACATGAAAATTAATACAAAAACTTTCTTTAAGAAAGTGGACTCAAATAGCTTCATATTGTCAACAAGCAACCATAAACGGTCCTGGATAGATAACATCCCACAGAGCCAGTTTATGCGTATAAGACGTAATTGCAGTTTATTGTCTGATTTTGAGAGCCAATCGGTGCTCTTATTTGATAAATTCATTGAACGTGGATACGATAGGGCCCTCCTTACCAAATCACTAGCAAAGGTTTATGACATGGACAGAGAGTCGCTTCTGATACAAAATAAGACTAAAATTGTGACAGAGGATAGAAATATTGACAATATAATTAAAGTCCCTTTTGTCACTGAGTATAACTCAGTCAGTAGAAATATCCAGAAAATTATAGGTAATAGCTGGAATATTCTATGTAATGACCCTATCCTTGGCCCATCGCTACAGTCCACACCAAGCTTCATCTACCGTAGAGCAAAAAATTTAAAACACTATCTGGCACCCAGTGATATTGGTCCCCCAATTGATTCACAATCGGGGACAACCTGGTTACCTGTAAGACCTAATGGCAACTTTAGCTGCGGTAGATGTAAAGCTTGCAAAATGCTCCATACTGACCGTAAAAAATTCATTTCAAATACAACAAAGGAATGTTTTACGGTGAAAGACTGCATTTCTTGCAAATCCACACATGTAGTTTATTTGCTTCAATGCCCATGTGGGTACCAATATATTGGACGTACTAAAAGATATTTGAGGATTCGGATACTAGAGCACGCTAGAAACATCAAATTAGGTTTAGAACATCATAGTGTTTCTAGACATTTTAAAAATAAACACAACTGTGACTCTAGTCTTTTGAAGTATATTGGTATCCAAATTGTTAACATTGGAAGACGTGGGGGAGATAGAGACAAGATGCTTTCAAAACAGGAAAGTCTGTGGATCTATAAAATGCAAACTCTGTCTCCCTTAGGACTTAATGAAGAACTCGATGTTTGGTCCCTTTACTAAGTTATTTTAAATAATTTTAAATTATTGTTTTAAAATATGTTATAATAATTTAATATTATTTTAAAATCTGCCATTTTTAGAGTATAGGTGTATTCTCTATATAGGTCACAAAACTGGTGTTATATCTCTCCTATATTTTTTTCTTTTTTCTTTTTTCCTCTTTCATATATACCTTATAGATCTTTTTTAATGATAATTAGATTAAGTGTTTGATTTTATGTACTAATATATGTTTTTTTATATTTCTAGCAACATCGCCAAAAAGTTTTTTGTTTAATTAAATAAATATATTGTGTGTATTATATGTAAAATAATTATGTTTGCTTGGAAACACTTGTGTTTTATTGTACCTCCCACATGAGAGGCTGGACTTTTTGATAAGCAGCCAATCATAAGAGATCTGTGGGTATATGAAGCGCCCCCATGAATTAATCCTCCATTCCCTGACGAAGTGTTGTAAACACGAAACGCGTTGGACTGAGGGCGCATTCATTTATTCCTACATACTGGTTGTTTTAATACCATACATTGTCTAATTACTCGCGACTGTAAGCGGGCACTATACGGGACATTCTTGGGACTTCCAGCTTCCTCAAGCAGTGACTCACTCGCGCACGACGCTGACGCCGCCCGATGACGTCACGGATGTGCGTCTAGCGTTCTCCGAGTAAACGGCTGACGGTGAGGTTCCCTGCAGCGGCATACATAGCCGAATCAATCTCCGCCCCGTGTGGCGTTTGAAGCTGGTGTTCAGAGGGCTGGATACAGTTGATGGGACTTTCCACCGTGACACTCGGCATCGGAGTGTTCTCTTCATCTGGAGTGGCAGTTCCCCTGCGGTGACGACTGCTGTATCCTGCATGCTGTTCCACGAGACCTGTGAGAAGCCAGCTGACCTAGAAGTCCTGTACCCTGAGCACAGATTGGTAACATGTCCATAACATGTTCTGCTTAAATCTAACCATATTGATGTACGTGTGATACTCACCAGTTTACCAATACAATTTTGTTTTAAATATTACACAATGAGGTTTTTTGCGCTGTCTCTTTCTTTGTTTTTGCACTAGTTTGGTTGTGGAGCGGTACCACGAGCGCAGCAGCATAAACCTCTCTTATTGTAAACAGGTTATCTTATTTGTATTATAAATATCACTAAGAACACAATAACACATTTTTTAGAGCGCAATTCACTTTTTCCTTCTATCACCAGCTCCTGTATATACAAGGTGTGGGTTGATACTAAATATGTACCTCACGGAAGTCCCATCAGGTAAGTAATGCCTGGGTAATTGTATATAGGGTTTGATCTCTTATGTCTGTTTAATTGTAGCCCTAACTGGCTGCCTACTTCTTCGCTGTAATCAGTGGATGATTAAGCATACTTGCTCCAATATTGTAAATAGAATCACAGAGTGCAGTTATGACAGGATATCAGCCTTCTGTAGCAACATACAGTAGTTGTGAGATCACAGCTCAACTCTGGCTGACTGCCTAGATGAGTGGAGGTGGTAAATACCAGATACTTAACTCGACAGCTATGCAGCCTGGCTTGCAGCTCTAACTGGCTGCCTACAGATAGAAAGTACAGATCTTAATATACAAAATATGAGCGCTATACAGCTTTAGCCGGCTACCCGTGTGCCCACTTCACTCAGTGGATCAATTAACATTGAGCTATAAAGTAAATGGTGGGGAGAGCAAATTTAGCTCTAACAGGCTGCCAGCTGACTGAGCAATCAAGCTGTGAGATCACAGCGCAGCTCTATCTGGCTCCCTATTGTATTAACTAGTCAGCAAGATAGTGATAGTGCAAGTACATAATATAGCAGATATCTGCCTAACTTGCAGCTCTAACTGGCAGACTACTGAAAATAAAATCGAGTACCCTGGTAGTCTAGATAGTATATTCACGGAGCTCGGCGCTCAATCATCAAACAAACTAGTTCCCATCTTGCACTTCTTGAAGTGACGGACGTGCGTCACTATGCCCTACGCATTTTACTCTGGGTGGAGCTTTGTCAGGGAAGTGGGATCATAGGGGGCCTTGTTCAGGCTCTAAATAACATCCCCGTTGTCATGGAGACTGATGATGTATCAGCCGCTGTTGATCAGGGGCTGGTTATAATCTGATTATATACAGGACTGTAATGGAGGTACGTTCCTCCCCCTCTTTATAGAAATAAAATTGCATACATTGTTAAAGTGCTTCAATAATCATTGAGTAAATGATGTATCAATTCTGAGAAGTGAAGCCAATATAATAAAAGAGCAGTGTAATTTAATTATTATCTATACAAATGTGTTATCATGACTGTAACACTGTGGATAATGTATATGAAGATATACAACATAAAATGACTGGATAAAACTGTATCAGAGGGTTGAAAGGTTTAGCTCCCTAAATATGAACATCTCAACTTTATTCGTACATTTTTTTTATCAACATTACTTTTACATTTCAACATCTTTCACTTTCTTTTAATTGTTTTTTAAGTTGCCACATATATTCCTTCTTCTCTCTTTTAATATTATTTTTTCCCCCTCAAAATAACAAGTATAAAGCACATCAAACACATAGGAAGGGTGGGCAGTATAAACCTAAATGCAGGGCACAGAATGATTTCTCACTCCTGCCTATAACTCCCCAAAGTCGCCCGCAGGGCGCCTCGCAGCAACCTGACGGTTTGCCACAGTTAAGGAGACCACAGGGGGTGAGGGGGAGCCTAGCCCTAGCGGTCATGACGCCCCGTCGTTAAGGGCTCAGGGCTACTTTTCATCATGTTTTATTTATAGTAAAGACTGTAAAAGTTGTGTAAATCTGTAGAATTATAAAATAAGCTTACTGTCAGTATGGAAAACACTTAGGGGCCCGTGCTATAATCGTTCATAAGAAAAAATCGCCAGGGCATTTAAATTGCCTGTTTTTTTAGCGTTGCTATCACGGTATTCAGAAAGCCTCGATTACCTGTGATAGCAAAATGCCCAAAACGGGCGAGTAGCCGGCGACGTGAAGATCGCCTCTCTGATAAGGCCTTACCCAGCGATTTCTTTCAGCTGCAGAGAGAGCTACTTAGAGAGAGCTGCCTCTCCCTGCGCATATCTCACCCAAAATTAATGTTTTTTAATATAAATTTTATTACGTGTAGATGAGCAGGGGGTCTGCGGAGCAGAACTGTCTTGATTTCAGGTCTGCGGACCCCCTGCTTCCTGAGATACAGGACGCGTTATGGGGTGCCTGTATCTCCTACACATTTTATTCCCTCAGTCACGTGACGCGGGACATTTAAATGCATAGGAGATACCGGAAACCCATAACAGGTGCATAGGAGATACCGGCACCCCATAACAAGTGCATAGGAGATACCGGCACCCCAAGCCGCAATTAGCCTCAATAGGCCTCGATAACCTAATCGTGACTACTAGAATTGCATGAGTTTCAGAATCTGCCGATAAGTGGATTATCACAGCTGACATTTTTGGCGATTCATGCCTTAATCGCCCACTTATCAAGGCTTACTGAATAGCAGTAGGCATTTTGCCCGATTAAGTGCTCCATAAGTGGCTTATCGACGCTTATAGCATAGGCCCCTTACATTCTAAAATAAATCCCTGCTGATTTTAACAGAATGTGCTCCAGGTCCTGTCTTGTTTTATGCCCTTCTATAACAAGAGGTACTTTAGTTTCATTTCTTTTGAGTGGGTACCATTGCAGGAGATTTGTTGCTTTCAGGCAACAACTACTCAGTAATACCCAGAACACTTTTTGTTTAGTTTTAAGTCTAATATCAATTGTGATTTTTTTTCCAGTGGCTGTCTGGGTAAAGAGGTGGAATAGATCCACAGCTTGCCAGTTGTAGACTTTTTAGTTGGGTTGTATCTGTAGGACATAGAAGTGTTGGACCAAGTGTCAGCATGGAAACAAGAAACTAGAGAAAACATTGCAACTAAATAAAAAGTAAGATTGGAAAGAAGATTATGCATATTTTTTTCACACAGCATTGCTAGCTACAGTATGTACTGTACCATCCAAAATGAAACCACCAATTTTTAACTACCGTATTGCCCGAATATAGTGCGACCTCGCACATAATACGACAGTTGTTAAGGTGTTCTACAGGAAAAATAGATAGACCTGTTCCTTGCCAAGGGGTCTTTTTTTTTTATATTCTTCTGGGATAATTCTATCACTAAAACAGTAATAAAATTGCCCCAGAAATATGTAAAAATGCTCTTTTTTTTCCCTTGTCTGGTACTCACTATGCAAAAGCAAAGAAAACGCAGGCACTGTTTCTCAGGGAAAATGCAAAAAAATTGAATAAAGTCAAGGAGAGCGTTTGCCCTAAAAAATTATTTCATGGATCCAGCAAACAAATACAGCTACATTACGGGGTGCAAAGGACCCCCACCAACGCGTTTCGAGCGTGAGCTCTTTATCAAGGTGACTAACTAATGTACTCACCAGTCAGCTTAAATACCCTTAAAACGTGTGACAAAGTGAGAATTTGACGTAAGGGGAGGGTCTGACATAACAGCACGGGGATCTATGCAACCATTTTGAGTCAGCATCCATCTTAGGTGCCTGATATTGTCTATTGTCTGTATGAAAGTGGAATGAACGTTAGTTTAAAATACATTTTTTTCTTCTGAAGTTCCAATTGATATTGAGCGGTTCAGCTAAGCAAAAAACCTTGAGAACCTTGAGCAAAGTGCCAATGTTATGAAAAAGGCCAGACTGATAGGGATGGTTTCTGTATGTAGAGAAAAGGTCACCAGCTTAATAAAGTATTATTGCTGAATCATCTCATTTAGACATCCCATAATGTCATCAACTCAATGTATTCGTGTGCATAATTTGGTTACCTTTTACGCTTACGTAGTGACGACACGCAACCTTGTAGAGGGGGCGTGGGTTTAGTATTTTGTGTATAAATAATGCCTGTATGCACCATGTCTTTGGGAGGGTTTTATTTTGAAACTCTCCTCTGCGTGTGCACCGCACAAGCAATAAACTTATTTGTCTATTCTGCAAAACATATCCTCAGACTTGTGTTGTTATTTCATAGAGCTTTATCAGATGGCGCACCGAATAGAAACCCAAAAAACACCGGAAGCTGAGCACCTGGAAAAACCACTCCTCGGTCACTCAAATCTGAGCGCTCGTAAGAATCAAGGTAAAAGGCACCTTTTGAGGAAAGCCTGAGTTTAAAAAGTTGTTTTGAGTGATGTGTAGAGAGATGTGTTTTGAAGGGTGTCTCAATCTGTGTTGACGGGTTAACCTAGCAGTGTCAAATAAGTTTATTTGTCTGTTCCTGTATCCATTTTAAAGTGTTAAGTTTTAAGTTTTATTGGGATTAAGGTGAGAGTCCCGGTAAAATTTTTGGTGTTTTGGTGATGAAGGTGAGTGTTTGTATGCGTAAGGGATTGTTTTTCAGACTGTCCTGGGTTGTGATAAATATTTTTGTTGTCTGAGCAGGAAGGGTCCCTGATTGTACTTTTGCTCTGTCTTGTCAGTAACATACCAAATGAGGTTATTTATGGATATCTGTTTAGAAGGTCTTATCTGTATCCATGTTATAGAAGTATAAGGTTTATCAGGGCTGGGTTGGACCCGCTGAAGGAATTCAAGTGTTTTCTTGGGTATAGTTATGGTGAAAAAATCAGAACAATAACATGCCAAAAGAGTTGTACGTGATCAGCTTGCGCTGATTATTGTATCAGGTGTATTGTACAGGTCAATTAAATTTGATTTCTGTAACCGAAGAAGTATTGTACAGGTCAATTAAATTTGATTACTGTAAGAGGAGAATAATGGGAAACCAAAGTTCTCAAAATTTGCCGTTAGAGGTTGTGTGTCTGCAGACAGAAATAATAAAGAATGGATACAGAGAACAAAAAGAGACAATATAAATATGTTTTGTTGGCCAATGAAAATACATGCAAGTTCAAATGAAAATACACATGCAAGTCCCAGTGAAAAACATGCCACCCCAAAAAAAAAAAAGTTTGTTTGCAATAAATTACTATTGAAGGAAGAGTGAAACTATGAGTAGCCGCACCGGTTTTCTTATCCATAAGAATGCGAACGCAAGGGCTCATAGTGGAACCTTCTAACTTTCAGTAATCCCTGTGTGTCTGTGGTAGTATAAATCTTTGGATTTTATGAGGTTTTTGTGGCAAAAGTCAAGCATGGCAAGCCCGGCTGGCGGACACCGCAGAAATCAGCTGTGAACGTATACGCTTTTCCTTCCATTTCCCCACATGCAATAAGTGGTTATAAATCATTTCCTGATATAAACTCAAGTTTCGGTGCCGGCAAGTAAAACTGTTGCGCCCTTAATGGAGAGTGGTTAGATGGATTTGATACCCTAATGAATTTTTCCTGAATGATTACCTGTGTGAAAGATAAACCATGCTAAGTATCACATGTGTGCACAAATCACCATCCAAAAACTTGCAAGTACGTACGAAAACATGAATATTATTTGCTCACAATGAAATCAAATGTCTGCAAGAAAGAGAAGCAGCACAGAGCGTGCCCCCACTTTTTTCTCCAGCGCGAGGAATGTGCTAAGATACGAAAGTTTAACTCAAAAAGCTCCGGAGCATCAGAGTAGTTTTAAAGTCAGGTTATTTATGAGAGTAAAGAAAGAGAAGGGAACTTTTATTAATAGTTGCAGGGTGAAATTGTGTGGTAATAGGGGAGAAATGTTTTTCTTTTATTTATTTGTTATTTTTGTGATGTTGTGTGGCTGTGTATGAGAGAAGTTTTTTGTATTGTGTGTGTTCTGTATTGTGTTTAACGAGTAAAAACACATTTCAATTTTATTTCTAGAGGATTAAGATGTTTGGGAATATTTTGTGTTCAAAAATGTGGGTAAAAGATCATAAGCATTGTTTGAAGTATATATTGTATTGTATGTTTTCATGTATATAACGCCATTAATATGCACAGCGCTTCACAGAAGTGGTGCACGTCGTAATCATATAGTTATCAAAGGGTAAAGGTAAGAGGTCATGAAATAAGTGATACAGACATAAAAGTAACATTAAGGAAGAGAAGTCCCTGCTCTGAGGAGCTTACAATCTAATTGGTAGATAGGGAGAGCGTACAGAAACAGTAGAATTTGATTAGAAGCCAGGAGAGGAATTTCAGGAGGGGAAACGCAGAATCAGAGTTTAAAGAGTAGAGTGATTCTGGCAGCAGCGTTTGGGAGAGATAGTAGGGAAGACAGGTGAAAGTCAGGAAGCTGGGATAGCAGGGAATTACAGTTATCAAGATGGGAGAGAATGAGGGTCTGAATCAGAGTTTTAATAGTTGAGCAACAGAGGAACAGGTGTATCTTTGTGATATTGTGGAGGAAAAAGCGACAGTTATAGAAATGTTTTGAATGAAAGAGGAGAATATGAGAGAGAAGTTGGGAGTGATCCCTAAGCAGCGTGCTTGAGCTACTGGATGGAAGATTCAAGAGTAATGTGGAAGGAGATAATAGGGTCAGGTTTGGGAGGAAGTATGAGGAACTCGGTTTTTGCCATGTTAAGTTTAAGGCAAAAGAGGGTCTTCCAGGATGAGATAACAGAGAGACATTCAGAAACTTAGGTTTGTATGGCAGGTGTAAGGTCAGGGGTTGAAAAGTAAATGAGGGTGTTGTCAGCATAGTAGTGATATTTAAACCTAAGATATGTTATTAGGTCACCTAGAGAGAGGGTATACAGAGAAAAGAGAAGAGTGTGGTCCACAGAGGCAAATGTTTCAGAGAGAGGAGTAAGATGAACAGAGTGTAATGACCTCTGTCTTTGGCAACATATAGGTCATCAGTTATTTTAGTGAGAATTGTCTCCGTGGAGGGAGCAGTGTAAAAGTCAGATTGTAGAGGGTTAAGGAGAGAATGGGTGTTGAGAAAATGGAGCAAGCAAGAGAATACAAGACAAGTTCAGTAGTTAGAAAGACAGGTAGGGTCAAGCTTGCTATTTTTGACTCATGGTATAACTTGCATGTTTGAAGGAGAATGGAAATGTATCAGAGTAGAGGGAGAAGAGGAGATCCACAGTGATGGTGACATTCTCTTCTGATACAGTGGAAAAAGAGTCAAGGAAAGCAGGAAGCGGTGTAGGATAGGAGGAAAAGAGGGAATGGTCTGGTGTATGGATTCAACCTCTTTCTCAAAATAGTCAGTAAAGTCATGAGATGAAGGAAGAGTTAGTGTGGGTTAGACTTGTGAGTGTTGATTAATGGAGAGAAGGAGGGTTTGTTTAGCGTTTGTTTAACGCCCAGAAACAAGATGGCTTTTTGCCCGGGAACAAGCTTTGTAAATATTTTTTCTTTAGTCAGATGAATATGCTGAGTGTCTTTAATAATATAAAGCTGACCATGTGCTCAGCACTGTGCAAAGAGATTATATAAAGCAAGACATTAGTGTGAAGTCTTATACAAAATCATTTGTCTATTAACTGAATATGTGATGTATGTTATAACGAATTAACCATTTATTTTTTCCAAAGGTGTCCATAAGCAGTGGTTATTGTAAAAATTGCTGTGTAATCTAGAATGGGTTTGCCAGGAAGTGGTGAATTTGGGAGTCACCTCTCATTTGTGGGTGTGTCTTGTGTAATAGGGTTAAATACAGGGGATACATAGTTGCAAAAGCAGTTACATAAGTGAATAAGGTATGCATTATATACAAGGCATTTCAATTTTTTAACAGAATCGTTACAGTGGAGTGTTTGGGGTAAAAGCCAGATAGGGAGTGGCTAGGAAATTTGTATGGGTAAAATAATGGCTTAATCTGGAGTGAATATTTTTCCATAACAGTGGATTGTATTGGGAGAAGAGAGATTGGCCTGTAGTTTGAGACAGTGTTTTTTGTCCCCACTTTTGAAGATTGGGACAAACTCTGGCAATTTTCCAGGTCTTAGGGATATGGCATGCAGACAGGATAGAATTAACTATGGAAGCAATTAGTTTGGCAATGGATGGGGCATCGAGTCTTAGGAACTTAGATGGTAGCAAAGTCAGGTTCACATTGGCTACTTAGTTTTAATTTGAGGAACATTAATAGGGAATACTGCTGTCTATATGCAGATGCTAAGACAGGAATAAACACATTGATACAAGAATTTATTCCTAGGTATAAATTATTTCCAAATGAGACACTTATGGGATGACTTGTGACTATCAGCAGTCCAAAGGAACGAATTAAGGACCATGTTATTGGTAATAAAACAATAAGTCGGATGCAACTAATACATTTTTTGAGTCTCTCTAGGCAACGTTGAAAGTGCACCTACTCGAGATGGGTTTAATAGTCACATATTTCCTGCGCAAGCATGCTTTTCATCTCAGGTGAAAAGGCCTAAAGTAATCACCAATACAGCAATTAAAGCGGCAGAGTAATTTTCCTGGACCCAAAGTACAGTAAAGCTCGTTCTAGCTCCACCAAACGTTCCAGCGCCACCAAAGACCAAAGTCACCTAAAGCACAGCCGCATCAAGTTAACGTCTTGCCGAGTCAAAACTCTAACCGTTAACCAACGAGGAAAATAAGACACCAGGCTAAGGCCAGGTTTTATCAGAACATTTCATTTTTTCAGAGACTCAATATTTTTATTCTTTAGAGTGTGTTAAGTTAGAAATTTAAGGTGTATGTAGAATTGAGCCTTGATGGGAGGATTGGTTTCCTGGAAGCGTGGCTTGTGAAAGCTCTTGTATGTGTTTTGGCAGTACTCTTCACTCTCTATGTATGTGTCATGTGCAGCAAAACTTTGATCCAGAAGTGTGTTGCACCTCCACCGAAAGGAGGGGGTCACCCAGGGGCGTGTGTCAGCCACAAGGAAAGGATCATAAGTCAGCCATGTTGACCATCACAGACATCGTCTGTTCTGATATTCTGAGTGAATGATGTATACAATGCGTGCAGGGTGAGGATCATGCATTAGCTTCCACAGATACCAAACCCCCTCAATTCTCAGTAATAGAATGTTGTGATGATTCTGAAAATATATGATGATAGAGATAGATGCAATTTCTTTTATCTAGCAACTGCATATCCAAAGAAAGGTTGCTTGCATAAAATAAGGTTTTTAGTATTATGTGTATAATTTCTGTATTTTTCCAATTTTTTAAGGGAACCTCACACACTAGGAACAAGAATCAATTTATGGGTCAAGTGTCTCCACCAACTAATGAAACCTGTGTAAAAATGTATGTTTAGTCAGATAACAATTTACAGGAAGGATGTGGCCTTAATTTTGCAGTTTTTAATTTTCATCATTAAACCAAGAACAGGTTCAGATCAGGCTTATGGCCTTACAAAACAGAATTGCTTTAGACTATGTTTTAGCTTCAAAAGGTATGTGTCCTAGTTGAAGAACAATGTTGTGTTTTTATTCCAGATCAGTGTAGCAATGTGCAGCATGAACTAGATGAAATACAAGAGATTCAAAAGAGGTTTACAAAGGGAAGTGACAGATTATCACCCTTGGGGTTAGGTGAATGGCTTAGATCACTTGGAGCAAAAACTTTTGAATGTTTTGATGTGTTTGGGAGTGTTACTTGTTGTCATATATGTGGGTGTCACGTGTTGCAAAGGTATGATCCACAGGTGTGCGACCCCCTCCCCCATTCGGATGCCACTCTTTACAGATGCCAGAAAACAGCAGTACCGTGAAGAAAGAAGATGCCGACCACAGTTATTCAATTCATCAAAAGACATATTGGCCGCAGCGCCTTACGAGACTATGACAGTGAAGGGCACGCACCCTTGTCCTCTGAGTTATCCCTGGACTATCATCATGAACTTAATTCTCAAAAGCTATGTTTTAAGAATAAAAAGGAGGGAGTGACAAAGTGAGAATTTGACGTAAGGGGAGGGTCTGACATAACAGCACGGGGATCTATGCAACCATTTTGAGTCAGCATCCATCTTAGGTGCCTGATATTGTCTATTGTCTGTATGAAAGTGGAATGAACGTTAGTTTAAAATACATTTTTTTCTTCTGAAGTTCCAATTGATATTGAGCGGTTCAGCTAAGCAAAAAACCTTGAGAACCTTGAGCAAAGTGCCAATGTTATGAAAAAGGCCAGACTGATAGGGATGGTTTCTGTATGTAGAGAAAAGGTCACCAGCTTAATAAAGTATTATTGCTGAATCATCTCATTTAGACATCCCATAATGTCATCAACTCAATGTATTCGTGTGCATAATTTGGTTATCTTTTACGCTTACGTAGTGACGACACGCAACCTTGTAGAGGGGGCGTGGGTTTAGTATTTTGTGTATAAATAATGCCTGTATGCACCATGTCTTTCGGAGGGTTTTATTTTGAAACTCTCCTCTGCGTGTGCACCGCACAAGCAATAAACTTATTTGTCTATTCTGCAAAACATATCCTCAGACTTGTGTTGTTATTTCATAGAGCTTTATCACGTGCTGTCGTCCATTCGCAGTTCACTTCCTGAAACTCCTCCGGAGTGACGCATACGTAATGACGTCAGCACGTTTTGTACAAACTAACACAACTTTATTGACAAAAAACAATCAAATCTTAAAAACGCTATATCCACATAGGAAAAGACATAGGAGCACTAGATATCGTTTTCAGAACTAGAGAAACACAAGAAAACAAATATAAAATGAAAAAGAAACATCATAAATATATGAAAATCTCTAATAAAAGAAAAGAATTGTCTATCAAGTGGGTAATCTGTTAGCAATGTTTATAAGTATATACTTAAACTTATTTAATGGTAATAATAAGTATGAATGTCCACTTGAAAGAAAAAAATGTGTAATAAGCTGTATGGTAAAGAGATGAAAACTGAATCAATTCATTAATATAAATAATGATATTATATGAAAAATATATGTATATATATAATTATAATAATAAATAGTTAATTATATTGTCAATTGAAAAAATCCCCTTTAAACTAAAGAATACTAAATTTAATTGAAATTAAAAAATACATAATCAGAATGTTTAAGTATCGATAACACACAAAAATTTAAAAAAAAAAAAAAAATATATATATATATTTGTGAACACAGAAGTATATTACAAGATGGGGAGTTCAGGTAAAAGAACCTAAGAATGATATAATATTGTTCATAATCATGAACAATCCCTCCAAAGATGCTACCTACATAATGTGGGATATTTCTTAAAGACATGAAGAGCTAAAGCAATAGTACACATTCTAAACAGTAATTCTAAACAATTTCCTAAAGACATGAGGAGTTAAAGCAGAAATACAAGTTCTAAACATTAGTTCTAAACATTAATTATTAATTAGCGTAAATAAGGCGCCAGATCCCAATCAGAGTTGAGGCCATCAGGTATTCTTGTTTTGAGTGTGAAAATCCAATAAAGTTCTCGTTTGTCTAAGAGTTCCATCCTGTTGCCCCCTCTGATTGGATCTGGCACCTGCTCTATGCCCATATATGAGAACGTATCAATATTTCCCAATCTGCAATTGGTGAAATGTTGTGCCACTGGGTGAGTGAGGTCACCATTTCTTATGAGTCTCATGTGTTCCCTAATGCGGGCTTTGAGAGCACGTGAAGTGCGTCCCACGTATTGTTTACCACATCCGCAGTTCAAAACATAAACTGCGAATGTGGTATCACAATTGATAAATGATGTTACCGGGAACTCACACCCAGTGGCAAACGATGTAAAGGTAGAACCTGGAAGCATGTATTTACATGAAATGCACTTAAGACATTTAAAGCTTTCTTTAGGTAACCACCTAATATTACAATTTTTACTAGAAAAAAGACTTGGGGACACTGAGTTGGCAATGGTTCTGGCTTTTCTGAAAACAAATTGGGGACCCTCTAAATAAACATGTTTAAGAAGAAGATCTCCTGAAAGGATCCCCCAATGTTTTTTGATAATGTATTTTATCTGACCAACTTGAGTATTGTACTGAGTAATGAATAACGGTTGATTGGCTCTTATTCCTCTGTTTGAACAACAATTCTTCTCTGGTAATGTTATTGACCTCATCTAATGATTTTTTTTGATCCATAGGTGAGTAGCCTCTTTCTTGGAACCTGGTCAAAGTTCAAATGACTGCTTGTCAAAATTCTCTTTATTGGAACAAATCCTTTTTAGTCTAATCAATAGCCCCTTCGGGATATTCCTAAGAAGGGATTTGGGATGGCAGCTGTCAGCTCTGAGGAAAGTGTTGCGTGAATTAGGTTTCCTAAAACATCTGAACTGATAAGCATATTAATGTCAATAAATAATAATACGTCCAGATAATGTATATGATGAAAATTATATGTGTGAGTGAAGTGTAAATTTAAATGATTGTTATTGAGATATTCTATAAACAATAAAAGTGAATCCACCCCCCCCCCCGTGCCAAATAAAAATGAGGTCATCTATGTAACATTTATAAAAAGTGATAAAGTGTCGATAGGGGTTTCTATCACCGAACACGTGGTCTGCTTCAAACAAACCTAAAAATAGGTTTGCATATGAAGGGGCAAAACTAGTGCCCATAGCAGTACCACGTGTTTGGAGATAGAAAATCAAACATAAAATAATTGTGAGTGAGTAAAAAGCGAATACAATCTAAAATAAAAGAAATTTGTACAAGTGATAATGTGGAGTGCTCTAAAAAATGTCTGACAGCTGCCATTCCTTGATGATGGTCTATAACTGTATACAGGGATGTAATGTCCAAAGTTACCCATATAAAGTTCTTTTGCCAAACTATGGAATCCAACTGTTCCAAGAGATCGCTACTATCCCTAATGTAGGATGGGAGTTCTTTTACAAAACTCTGCAAATAATAATCCACATATCTTGATACACCATCCCCCAAAGATCCTATACTAGAGACAATTGGCCTCCCAGGTGGGGAGACCAATGTCTTATGGATCTTTGGGAGATGGTGAAAGATAGGGATTGTGGGGTATGGTTGAAATAAAAATTCTAACTCCTTATGATCCAATACCCCTAAGTGTGATCCATCATCCAAAAGGGATCTGGGTTGTTTGAGAAACTGTGTTGTAGGATTGTTTTTAAGTATAGAATATGATGAAATATCATTTAGCTGGCGCAAGGCTTCATCTCTATATTGGATCTTACTTAGAACTACCACAGCCCCCCTTTATCAGCCCCTTTAACAACCAGAGAATCATTTGATTTGAGAGATGCCAAGGCCTCCTTTTCTAAGGGAGAGAGATTTTGGAATCTGCTCCGCAGGGGTGACACCTCAAAGGTGTCAGATTACAATGGAGAAGTAATTCATGTTGGATTGTTTACTACTTATTGGTTACCGAGGGGTTTCATCTCAGGAACATCATATGGAATATTGAATGTTATAGTTTTTTGCAAATATATTTTGAGGCTTCATTTAGAGCACCACACATTTCCATTTTCCTATGTGGTACTCACTATGCAATTGGGATCAGCCTGTGAAGTCCTGTGTTTCCTCTGTCGGGACAAAAAGTTGATGAGCAGGAGGGAGGGGTGCCAAGCCTGCAGTGAAGCGCCGGGACAAAATGGCCGCCTCTCCTTATCTGTGGTCCCTCCGCTGCAGCTCCACAGGTCCTCCGCTGTCAGCCTCCCACAGTGCTGGGACCAGATTCCTATCAGGGGGTTCCCTGCTGCTGCGGCTCTCACCTCCTCAGGTCGGTAACACCCGCTCTGTTCGGCGCCGTGTCGGGATGACCAGGAGCCCCATACCCCATACCCCATAGGTAAATACAAGGCAGCTAATATAGTGCGAGTGCAGGTTTTGGCAGGGCTATTTAAGGCAAAAAAACTGGCACTATCTTCGGGCCAATACGGTCCCTCATTAGAGGATTGACACTGTGATTACTTTTCAAACCCGTACAAAATATGTTCTTGCAATTGTAAATGATAAAGATATCGGTGGCCGCCATTCACATGGGTCACAAAATAATGACCCTCTGCTTTAATTCTGAGCCACGCTTTTTGGGAGTCTTGCCTAATAAAGCTGCTTTCAGTCTTGCATTTCTGCATATTTCACTTCTCTCAGAGACAGTATCATATCACATTCTTTACACATTGTTGCCAGCCGACATAAATATGTGACATGGTTTCTAATAGTGCAAATTGATTTCCACTTCCAAAATTCACATTCAAATCTACTTGTCATTGCCTGTCACCACCAATCTCCAAATACTCTCTTTTTTGCTTTCGTATGTTGCCGCCTGCGTTTTTTAAGTGCAGCACTGTGATATGCTGTGACAGCAATTCATTGTTACACAACTCTGTTGTACTGACCAAAGTTGTGCCTCTTACAGTACTTATCAATGCAGTATTCCATGTTTTCAAATATTGAAACAGTTTTGCAATATAGTCCATTCTTGTTAATTGGAGTATTTTGTATAAGTCATCATTTTTTGCATTCAACAATAAGTTTTTGCTTAAAATTTTCTTTGGGAGAGGGGGGGGCAAACTGAATATTAAAAATGTATAATAGATATCAATTGATGATTTTCTTTTGCTAGCATATAAACTGCTGCTTTCCTCTTTGTCCAAATACATCTGTTTTATATTATTTATTGAACAATGATTATTTCTCGTTCCTTTAGCAAAATATGTTATTCTAATTAATCTTTAATGTGGCTGGACACAGGAAAGTAAAGTTGGTGTAATTTGGAAAAGGATGTATTAAGATTGTAATGAAAACATATCAAAATATAAATCAAGGTCAGCTATGGCCTTACAGAAGTTCCCTAATGGCTTAAAAATAAAAAAAAAGTTAACTTCAAGGTTTTGCAGAAATTGGTATAGCCAATTATGTGTGTGAAGTATCGTCTCACACAAATCATTCTACCTTTTGCTTACTGATCCAAATTGGTACATTGTGTATGTCCCGAATGGCTTCTGATGAAAATTATCTACTTTTTATCACCTGATAAGTCTCCTACAGTGGTCTGTGCTCTGAGCTGTGTCATTGGCCAAATTGAAATGTATGTAATAACCCTATCCCTGTATTATTTACCAGGAAAATAAGATTCATATAACAAATTTCAGTTGGTTCATTGTGATTTAACAATATATTTAGCTCTTTGCTATATCTTTTTAAAGTTATCATGAAAGTTACACAAATTTCGTAAATATTTGTGTACGTTTCATTTACGAATACGGACATAAAAAGAAACTGAATAATAGAACAAGAATGTCCAGTAACAGTGCTACAGAGCCAGTGCATACTGTAGTAATATTTTGATGGTAAAGGGTAGCCGGCCTTCATTAATAAAGGTGAAGCCCAGCTGGCTGCTCCTAAAACCGTATGTCAAGGGCTGAAGTGTCAGCTCTTGGGACTAGTTATGCACCCTGGTGTGTTTTCTTGTATTTCTGTTCCCATTTTACGGTCCCCTGCAGGAATGTAAGCTAGGGATACAAGGTGTAGGTAGGATCACTTTTAGGAAATAGCTGGCAGGCTTTTCCAAGGTGCTTTGCTTGGGTAGCCAGGTCCTCCGGTACCACCCCTTCTTACCCTTGTGCTAGTGGGAGCTGCCGGGGCGGCCGCGGCGCTGGGGACTCCCGGAAGTATTGGCTCAGGGCGCCGCCATGTTATGCGCGATTCGCGCATGCGCAGTAGCGCGATAGGTGCGGCGGCCCCTACAGATAGAGTTGCGCATGTGCAGTGATACAGGAGAGGTGGCCATTTTAGATAGGAGCATCCCTAGCGGCGACCATTACCAGGGAAGGCTCTGTGTGGGAATACAAGTCCCATGAGCCTCAGGGATTTGGGTTACCATTTGGTCACAGCAGCCAATGGGGTTGTCAGAACTCTCTGCTCTCTGATTCTGAAACATTCCACGCGCTGGAGAAAGCAGGCAGTTGGTGCTGGGAGGCAAGGGGAGAGGAGGTGCATAGTGCAGGGGGTCAGTGACCCACTGCATAGGCCAGAATATTCCCCTAGGCCCCAGTGCAGGCCCTGAATCACCACCAGCTTGTGGTACTGCAGGGAACAGCCCTAGATAGGAACTTTACCATTTACTGATAGTAGCAGTCAGGGACACAGCATCTTCCTGAGCTACAAGGTGATCTGTAGTTTGGGATCAGACTGCATTGCGGAGTCAAGCCTCGTGAGAGACCTCCCTGACAGTGAGGAACTACTCGTGAGAGATGACGCTGGATCTGCGGATCCTTTTCGAAGTATCACCGACCGGGTGCTGGAGCGCCCGGCAGGTATTATTATAAAGTGCACCAACACCGGTACCTACAGGCGCTGATCCTGCCTTGGGGGGTGGGTTTCTTGGGGACACTAGGGGTTAAGTGACCAAGGGACTGGTCCAGTACATTGGACACGGTGGGGTGCACATAGTGGTGGGGAAGGGACATTTGCACAGTGGGTGCACTCTGAACTACTGGTATACAGCTATATCATTCTTATATGTGTATATGTCATTCAAGGTTATAACTGCCATATAAGTGTGTATGTTCACTAATGTTATTTTATGCATATGTGTTATTAGGCCCAACGTATATATATATATATATATATATATATATATATACATATATATATATATATACAGTATATATATATATATATATATATATATATATATATATATATATAGTAAACTGTTACATATACTTGTGGGTTGTTATTATTGTTCTTGTCCAGGGGAATCTCACATCTAGGGGATCCTGGGCAAGTGGAGGCGCTGCCATTTACTATTGTTGCCCCAGGCTCCCAGTTACTGGAGGCTCAGATCTCGGTGAGCCAGCAGGTATATACAGCATTAGTAGCCTGTCTAGTCAGCAGGAAAGAGGGTTACACTCGCAATAGCAAAGCACTAGCCATTGAGGTGCCGGAGAAGCCTAGCTTAGCTGAGGACAAGTTCTGAGGAACAATATTACTTGCTCCAGGCTTAGTCCAGTGACGTGGAGCAGACAGGGTAAGCCTTCCTGAAGCAGGCGCCCTGCACCTAGTTGAGGCTTGTGTCTCCCCCCAGACCCACAGAAAGTGTGTATTGCAACTGTATTTTGTTTTTCATTTGTGTGTACGCGGGTTTACCCGAATAAACCTAATTTTATTCCACTACCTTTTTTTGTCTAGTGAATTGATCCCAGAAGGTATAAAGGTATTGCAAGTACTGGTCTCCGGTGACAAATATTTGTGCTGTTTCCAGTATAAAGAACACTTTGTAATTAAAAAACGAATGGAGATTATTAATACATACACCACCAGAGACCGGAGACTCTACAATGTAGCAAATTAATCCCTCCTATATATGGGTCTGGAGTCCTGGGGGAGGTATGGGGAAAACTCAAGTAACCAGTCATTGAAGACAGGTGAAGCGGATCCCCTCCCCTCGTAACGAACAAGCCAACCCTGGAGGAAAAGATCTGCATGACTGTCGGTCAGTTCAATTCTTGTAGTGAATCTGATGAGCAAAGCAGGGAGGAGGAGAAAGTACTCATGGCTTGTTGGGATAAAACTCCAGAGGTGTGCGTCCTGCTGAGATGATCATCGTAATCTTGAGGAAAATATCCACCGGGGTTGAAAAAGTGCACTGCGATTTTTCCACCCCGGTGGATATTTTCCTCAAGATAAAACGAAACTGATCAGTTTCCAAGCTGAAAAACTGGCATAAAAATACACCAGGTTTTATCAAAGAATACCATCCCATTCCTTTAAATATGATTCTTTCTTTAATATATCATCTGTAGTTTTTTGTCCCTTGTTTGCAGCCAGGAGTCTATGATAAGAGATTGTTTAAGTCTATAGCAAGCAGACAATACAAGTGACCAGCTTATTTCTAAATGCATAACTGTGTTGACAAATATGTATGGACTATACGTAAAGTATCTAAAAGGAAATAAATAAGCTTGAAGACGTATTCATAAATATACTGTCAAGAAACGGTAACACCTACCATATTCATTTAGTTGACAACCACAACCACTGCATTATACTGTAATTTCTCAGTTTTTTAAAATTCCTTATACATTTAGTATTTTTCAATGCACACTAAACCAGATCTTCCTAAAACGTTTGTGTAATCTTGTTTTCTTTAATAACACAGTCACAGGAAACCAGGACTCTTTCACGGGATCAAGCACAAGACAGGACACAGATCAAATAAATGGGTGTTTATTTTGTCTATCTCTACGCCAGTCCAGGAATGATCTGTGAAACTGAGTTCGGCAACCTCTTTTCTAGATTCCGGTCTCCATAGGCAATCATGGGGAAAGGGTGGCGACCAATCGCTGAGTGGATGCTACATTTGGCACCAATTACAGCATGCACACTACGTGGGCCAATCACAGAGCAAGCTACATAGGCCAATCAGCGCTATGGGAAATTCAAACTAACCACTGAGTCCTGAGTGAGTTGGGCTAGATACCTCGTGGAGATGGATGACTCAGGGTCTGGGCTGAACAATGGCACTACCATTAGTCACAGTTCCCCAGTGTAAGGAAGCAGGGTTCTGTCACCCACTCCTTACATGTATCAGTGACTGCTCCTGCTCCCCCTTCCTTCTCTCAGCGTTACCCTCTCCGCTGCCGGGCTATGTGTCAGCCTAAGCTCTCACACGCAGCCGCCATCTTGGCCGGGACGTGCGCAGGACGGTCTTACACTGCGTGCGCTCCCGGCCATAATTTATTCACTGCACAGGCAGGTCAGCCACGCCCCCGGCACTCGCTCCAGCCATACTCCCGCTCCCCTGCTTCTCAGCTGATGCCGCTTCAACATCTCAGCGTGCACCTATCAGCTCATGCTCCACGGCACACCTTTGCTCCACCTACCTCTCTGATTGGCTCTCCCACCTTTATAACCCCAGTCCTTCCCTGGAGTCATTGCTCTGCATAGCCTCAGCTTACCTGGTGTGGATTCACTCTCTGGCTTGTGTTTGTGATTCTTAGGTTTTGACCCGGCTTGGCTTCGACTCCTCTCCTGGCTCTCGCCCCCGGCATCCTCATCACTACGCTGTTTCTCTCCGCCTTCGACCTCGGCTTGGCCTTCTACTATCCGGACCTCTCTTCACCCCTCGGCATTGGCACGCACTTCGAATACTCTCACTCCGGATACGACAGGTACCACTATACCATACTAAGTATCCTGGCCTGTCTACGCATACTACCACACTCCAGACACGCTTCCTCTGCTGAGGGTGCGTGTTACTAACGTCCCACCTCAGTACAGGGATGGGTCTGGTCTGCGGGCAGCACTAACGTGACACCCAGGTTTGAATACACACCCCTCCCCTCCAGTCCCAGCAATAGCTATTTCTTCGGACATGTGAGCTGCACAAGGGGTTTCTCAGCTCTGTATGTCCAGAGACCTTGGCTATACTTTAAAACACATTTTTATGCTTGCAGTTAGATGACACACAGAAAATAAAGGTTTACACATACATTCACATAATAAATTTGGCCAGATAAGCCACAATATGATGTATACAGGTAAACCCCGTTATAGCGCGGTCCTCGGGGTCCACCCCGAGACCACCGCGTTAGTAACGGGGTCGCGCTAATTTTTTTTTAAATGGCCGCCGCGCGCCTGATCGGGAGGGAGTGAGGAGGGAAGGAAGGAAGGAAGAGGTGGCCGGAAGCCCTACACATCCCCTAGCAATGGCGAGTCCAGCCGCAACCTGCTCCTTACCTCCCACTACCAGCATCCATTTCCTCCCCCCACAAGCCCCCACCTACCCCCCCCCTCCTCGGCATAGCCCACGCTGCCCTCCGAGTCCCAGCCTGCTCCTAACTCACCCCCGCTCTTTGGCATATCCCACACGGCCCTCCGAGTCCCAGCCTGCTCCTAACTCACCCCCCCTCTTCGGCATATCCCACGCGGCCCTCCGAGTCCCAGACTGTTCCTCACTCACCCCCCTTCCTCCTGACACCCCCCCTCCTCCTGACACCCCCCTCCTCCCGACACCCTCCCTCCTCCCGACACCCCCCCTCCTCCTGATACCAGCTCCGCTCCGATCTCAGCAGCCGACACCAAAGGTAGGGAGGGGGAGTGGGAGGTGTGGTGTAGTGTGCTGTGAGAGTGTGTTGTGAGTGCTGTGAGAGTGTGCTGTGAGTGCTGTGTGCTGTGAGAGCTGAGAGCTGTGTGCTGTGAGAGTGTGCTGTGAGTGCTGTGTGCTGTGAGTGTTGTGTGCTGTGAGAGCTGTGTGCTGTGAGAGCTGTGTGCTGTGAGAGCTGTGTGCTGTGAGAGCTGTGTGCTGTGAGAGCTGTGTGCTGTGAGAGCTGTGTGCTGTGAGAGCTATGTGCTGTGAGAGCTGTGTGCTGTGAGAGTGTGCTGTGAGTGCTGTGTGCTGTGAGAGCGTGCTGTGTGCTGTGAGAGTGTGCTGTGAGTGCTGTGTGCTGTGAGTGCTGTGTGCTGTGAGAGCTGAGTGCTGTGAGAGTTGAGTGCTGTGAGAGTTGAGTGCTGTGAGAGTTGAGTGCTGTGAGAGTTGAGTGCTGTGAGAGTTGAGTGCTGTGAGAGTTGAGTGCTGTGTGCAGTGTGTGCAGTGTGCAGTGTGTGCAGTGAGCAGTGTGTGCAGTGAGCAGTGTGTGCAGTGAGCAGTGTGTGCAGTGAGCAGTGTGTGTAGTGAGGTGTGTGTGCAGTGAGCAGTGTGTGCAGTGAGCAGTGTGTGTAGTGAGCAGTGTGTGCAGTGAGGTGTGTGTGCAGTGAGCAGTGTGTGCAGTGAGCAGTGTGTGCAGTGAGCAGTGTGTGCAGTGAGCAGTGTGTGCAGTGAGCAGTGTGTGCAGTGAGCAGTGTGTGCAGTGTGTGCAGTGAGAGTGTGTGCAGTGAGTGTGTGCAGTGAGAGTGTGTGCAGTGAGAGTGTGTGCAGTGAGAGTGTGTAGTGAACAGTGAGCAGTGTGTGCAGTGAGCAGTGTGTGCAGTGAGCAGTGTGTGCAGTGAGCAGTGTGTGTGCAGTGAGCAGTGTGTGTGCAGTGAGCAGTATGTGTGCAGTGAGCAGTGTGTGCAGTGTGTGTTTGCAGTGTGTGCAGTGAGAGTGTGTGCAGTGAGAGTGTGTGCAGTGAGAGTGTGTGCAGTGTGTGCAGTGTGTGCAGTGTGTGCAGTGTGTGCAGTGTGTGCAGTGTGTGCAGTGCGTGCAGTGCATGCAGTGCATGCAGTGAGTGCAGTGTGTGCAGTGTGTGCAGTGTGTGCAGTGTGCAAAAAAAAAACATTAACATTTAAAAAAAAAAAAAAATTTAAACGGGAGCCATGTGAAAACCGCGTTATAACGTGTCGCGCTATAACGGGGTTTACCTGTATATTGTAATGGCTAGGCTTCACCTTTAATATAAGAGCCTTATTGTCCATATCATCACAATCACTACCATTTTTTCTGAATCATATTTTCAATATACTGAAAACCAGAGCTTTGCAACTACTTTTATTTATTTATAAAATATTTTACCAGGAAGTAATACATTGAGAGTTACCTCTCGTTTTCAAGTATGTCCTGGGCACAGAGTAAAACAAATAAAACTTCTCCAAACAGTCCGGATGAGATAACAATTAGAAGAAGGGTGATAAGTTTAGTGTAATGTACTAATTTTAGATACACTTAAACTATTAGATTTTAACATATTGCAAGCATTTATAACATTTGGACCATATATATTTACATTATTGTAACACAAGTGAAAGGTCTAAGTAACTACTGTACATTGCAATTAGCAGGAGCAGGGAGTCCAATGGCCACTTCAAGGCCCTTCACTGGCCCCATTTGTCCCCTGTGAATGGATAAACCTCAAAACAACTTTAACACAAAAAGCACTGGCTGATGTAGAAAGTATTTTCTTTTCATGAAAATATCTTAAACATTTTGTATCACACTAATGTCATATCCTTGTTTTGTATTACCCCTTAAAGCTGAAATATATTGAAACTAAAAAGCATTGTTCAAGTCCATTAGAGCTCCAAAGCAATTATTTGAAAATGCATACAAGGTCTCAGAATATCAGATCAGCAGATGGCTTATTTTGTATTGGAAACAGAAGGGTAGCGAAATTTGTCAAATACATCTTGAAAAAAAAGTCCCTTAGGAGAGACAGATTTCAGTATCATAGGACATAATATATGTCAATGTTCAAAACCTAAGGAAAGGTATCTACGCATCAACTAATCCTAATGTTAGAAGTTGTTTGAAGTTGTTTCAAGCATTGCATTGACTTCACAGTAAAATGATTATTTCAATGTTGTGTGGCACATGAATACCATAAGGATTGAATTTTAAACATATTCCTCATCTGAAAACCTCCTTAGCAGATAAAGGCCCATGCTCTGATTAACATCATGTGCTAGGCATCCCATTCCCACTTCAACGATCACATCTGATGAAGAGACATCTGCAGTATCAAAAGCTTAAGCACAAGACAACCTTGTATACAGTAATTGAAATGTTGGTCCATTAAATGGGTCGATATATTTTTTTCTCTACCACAAATATATAAAAAGAAAAAAAAGAACTGTCCACACATTAACTTGTGAAAAAAAGGTAAGTGTAATAGCTCAATCCAAGTCACACAAAGTGGCATGCAAAGCAACACATACTGTACCAAAAACAGTAGACTTCTAGGAACTATTATCAAACAGACAGCTGGATATACAGAACCAGATAATACAAAGTCCATGGTATTGTGACCACAGGTAAGATCAAGTAGAATACTGTTGATGTGGTTGGGCTGGATTGTAGTGCTGTCGATGTACAAAAGAGGGTATCTGTAGTCCAGAAAGGTGTATTGTGGTCAGCTTCATGTACACACTGGTGGAAGTATTAAATATGCAATGTTTCTGGCCTCCCAGGCACAGAACTTCACCATTCCCTCCCTCCCTCCCTCCCTCCAGGACACAGAACTACCCCCTCCCTCCAGAGCATATACCTAACCTCCCTCAAGGGCACAAAACAACCCAACCCCCAAGGCATATAACTACCCATCCTAAGACACATAACTACACTCCCTTTAGGCACATAACTATAGCCCCTCCCCAGGCACATAAATACCCTCCCTTCAGTCACATAACTATACCCCCTCCCAAGGCAAATAACTATATCCCCTCCCCAGGCACATAACTATAATGTGCAATCAGGATGTACAATCAGGTGTACATACACAAGATGCACATACACAAGAGCTAACACTACATTAACCTTTAAAGTAAATGGTGATAAATAACCAAGTGGTAACAAACACACGTGATTAAGTGTCCAATCATAAATGAGAGCATCTCTTGATTAATGAAATGTCCTGCAGTCTAAAAAACGTGGGTTTCTCTCAAAACCCTATGTGGAAATTGCTAGACGTAGGTTCTCTTGGGTAAAGGTAGTGGAACTAGACAGTATATGGAAACAGAAGAAAAAACATATAAGGCCTCATGCAGTAAATTCTGATAGCAAAAATCGCCAGGGTTTTTAAATCGCCATTTTTGACAGCGTTGCTTTCACGGTATGCAGAAAGCCCAGAATACCAGTGATAGCAACATTTCAACAAATGGCGAGTAGCTGGCGCCGACATGATCTGCCCTGCGAAAAGGGCTCAGCCAGCGAGTTGATTCTGCTGCAGAAAGAGAGAGAGAGAGAGAGAGAGACGCCTCTGTATGCAAATCTCGGCCGAAATAAAAATATTTGAATTTAAATTTTCTTACTAGTGTAGATGAGCAGGGGGTCTACGGAGCAGAACCGCAGGTCCGGGGACCCCTGCTTCCCGAGATAGGGGCCCCGTTATGGGGAGCCGGTATCTCCTACGCATTGAATTTCCCGGTCATGTGACGCGGGACATTTACATGCATACGAGATACCAGCACCCTATAACGGGGCCTGCATCCCGGGAAGCAGGGGGTCCCCGAACCTGAAATCAATGCGGTTCTGCTCTGGAGACCCCCTGCTCATCTACACTAGTAAGAAAATTAAAAATAAAATATGTAGTAAAAACCAACACACAACCCACCCCCGGTGCCCACACATAAAACCATTTTTTTTATTTTTTAGACACATGATTAATACCAAAGGCCGGCGGGGGTCTCCGGTTAGGTGCCCGCGGGTGTCCATGGGCCCCACACGGCAACCCGGGTGGTGCCCACGGGAGTCTGGGAGCCCTCGGGTGGTCCCCACGGGTGTCTCTCGGCCCCAACGGGGTCCACGGGTGGTCCCCGCAGGTGTCTGGGGGTCCACGGGTGGTTCCCATGGGTGTCTGGGGGCCCTCGGGTGGTTCCCATGGGTGTCTGGGGGCCCTCGGACGGTTCCCACTGGTGTCTGTGGGCCCTCAGGCGATCCCCGCGGGGTTTTTTTTTTTTTGACTGTTATATTTTCTATTTCTTTTTATTGTTTAGATTACATTGATTTGAATTGTGATGGCTTGTTTTTTTATTTTTACAGATTGGTTAGCGATTTTATTTTGGTGGCTACTGATTTTAATTAATGTGTTGCCTAGTGGTTGTATGAATTAATTGTTGTGTTGGTTTTAGGTATTAAATGTATTTTTTGGCTGGTGGTATGATTTATGAAATTGATTGCATAGTGGTTTTAATTATTTTATTGAATGCCTAGTGGTTTTATTTCTTTAATTGATTGGCTAGTGTTTTAATTTAGTTTATTGCCTGGTTGGCTAGTGCATTTAATTTTTGTTTCTGGGCGTTTAGGTGCTTGTTGTATCTGTTTTATTATTATGTATTTTGGACATTCATGCTTTTGTATTAGGGTGACCATTGACTACTATAGTAGCTTATCATGCCCATATTATATGGGTATGATGTACTACTATGCCACTCAATGGGTCTCATGGGTATAGTGGGTGGGTGGTTAGGCCTCATGGGTGGGTAGTGGGGGAGGGTGGGTTAACCCCTTAATTACTATAGCGGTTATTAACCGCTAAGGTGATTAAGGGGGTAGGGGCCATTAGATTTGTATTTTTTATTTATTCTTTCTGGCAACAGAGGACATGGCCCTGCAGTATGCTGACTTCATGTTGGCAGGGGTAAGTAGAATGGTTTTAATTTACTTTATTTATGCTGCCTGACTAATGTTGTGTTTTAAATGGGCAAATAATCTATTATCCATATCTGGATAATATTTATTTTGCACATTACTGTACTGTATGTGTTTGGTGGGGGGGGGTGTATTTATTGAAATGTAGGCCATGTTATTTTTTTAATTAAATACAGGAATGGTACCGCAGGCCAGCGATGACCCATGGGGACCACCTGAGGACCCACGGGGGACTACCTGGAGGCCCACAGAGCCTGTCGGGGACCACTCGAGGGCCCCCAGACAACCGTGGGAACCACTTGTGGTGCCCTGTGGGGCCCATGGACACCCGTGGGGACCTCCTGGGGACCCCCACCAGTCTGTGGTATTAATCCTGTGGATAAAAAAATAAATAATGGTTTTATGTGGGGGCACAGGGGTGGGTGGGTTGTGTATTGTTGTTTATTAAATATTGTAATGGTTTTTGGTGGCCTAGGAGGTGGCTAGTAGGGCTGTTGTGTGTATTTTTTTTATTGTGGGTAGCGGTGGTGGATGAAGATGGTATTAGCCCCAAGGATGGGTGTTTAGACCTACCAGGTGGGTATTGGGAGGGGTTAAGCCTTTCATTACCTTAGCGGTATTAACCGCTAAGGTAATGAAGGGGTTAAGTCCACCTGCAAGCCCCCCGCAAGGCCTAATACAAACCAAAGGCCAAATACCACCTTCACCCACTCCCGCCAACCACAAAAAGCATGACACTGGTGGTTAACCCCTTCATTTCCTTAGCGGTTAGCCGCTAATGTATGAAGTTGCCTGTAAATGCATTTTCCATGCATCTGATTAATGCTGCGGGTCTCCGGTGCTGATATTAATGGATATCAGCTCCGAAAGTCTCCCGGCATCAATCCGATGCAGGAAAATGCATTTGTTTTTCTAAGTGACATCACGCCACTTCTCGGCAGCTTCTCACCACCTTCTTGACAACTTTTTGTGGCGGGACGATTTGGGGAGGAAATCTCCATTCTAGAGCCCAATCAGCCTTGATAAGCTAATCGGGCTACTAGAATTGAGAGAGTTTGAGAAGCTGTCGATAAGCCACTTATTGCCGCGTTTGGCGATTTTATTTTCCTCTGCAAAAAAACTCACAATTTTTGCTCTTATCGCCAGCTTATCAGGGTTTACTGAATTGCTGTAGGCTTTTTTGCCGATAAGCTGGCAATAAGGGGCTTATCGCTGCTTATAGCATGAGGCTCATAGTGTAATATGTTTTCTTGTGTAATCTACAGCATTTACACTCACATTTTGGCTGGCTATCTTAAGCTTTGTGCATGGAACATTACTATTGCAGAATAAACGATCACTCAGCCTTGTGTTTGCTTCGGATGTATTACTCATGCAGGGAAACAAAAAAACAGAAAAAGGGCACATTGCACACCGTCTGTCTTTCCACAATTAGAAATAGAGCCTATAGAATGGATACTCACATTTCCACTGTGCTGAATCAAAGTATGTGCATAGTTTTATTTTCCTTTTGCAGGTTTTTGTTTTTTAGACTTTCTCCCTGGATCGAATACCCCAAGGTGAGTATAAAAAAATGTCTGGCGATGTAGAAAATGTCCAAATTGCTGACCAATCTCCCTTAGAATGGATGCCTAATGGGTCATTTCCTCACTAGAGAGCCCCCAGGGGGATTGAAGGAGCAATAAGTAATATTGAAGTTGTGAAAAAAATGGTTCCTTTAAAATAAGCAATATAAAAAAAAATGTATAAACAAAACTACAAATTGCTAGGACTAAGGGGCCCATGCTATAAGCGTTCATTTAAAAAATCGCTGTGCCATTGAAATCGCCTGTTTTTTGAGCGTTGCTATCACGGTATTCAGAAAGCCTCGATTACTTGTGATTGATTGTCTCTATGGAAAGGCCTTACCTGCAATTTCTTTCAGCTGCAGAGAGAGCTGCTCATAGAGAGCCGCCTCTCCCTGCGCAAATCTCGCCAGAAATTAATGTGTTTTAATATAAATGGTATTACTAGTGTAGATGAGCAAAGGGTCTCCGGAGCAGAACCACATTGATTTCAGGTCCGGGGACCCCTTGCTTCCCGAGACACAGGCCCCGTTATGTGGTGCCGGTATCTCCTATGCATTTTATTCCCACAGTCACGTGACGCGGGACAGTTAAATGCATAAGAGATATCGGCACCCCATAACGGGGTCTGTATCTCGGGAAGTAGGCGGTTTCCGGACCTCAAATCAACACGGTTCTGCTCCGGAGGCCCCCTGCCCATACACTAGCATTAACATTTATATTAAAACAGCTGCTACCCACAATAAACATTAAAAACACAACAACACTAATACCCACCTCCTCTACACCCACGATTGATGGCAGAGGCTGCTGGAGTCCGGAGGTCCTCGGGTGGTCCCGCGGGTGTCTGGGGGCACTCAGGTGGTCCCCACGGGTGTCTGTGGGCCCCCAGGTGGTCCTCGTGGGTGTCTGGGGTCCTCAGGTGGTCCCCACGGGTATCTGAGTGTCCATGTGGCGGTAGATGTTGCACTCCAGACAATATGAGAGAAATGCTGCACACCTCAAAAAGAAAAATAATGATACAGTTACCGGTGCTCCAGTGTTTGCACGAAAGCCTGCAATCAGTCCTGAACAGATGAACAAAGGAACATAGGGCACAATGGGTTTAGCAAATCAAACTCATTTATTGAGCCAACATGTTGCACACCATGCTGTCTGCTGCCTGAGAAAATCACCTGCCACTTGAACATCCGGGAGATCACCACCCGGAAGCACGGAGATGCGAGACGCCGACGGAGCTGAACAGCAGGGGGGAGAGAGTACTCCAGGTTCCAGCTGTTGGTGTAGATCATTGGATCAAACTGCTTTTATAATTCTAGTACCATGTGAGTGCATTTCAACATTTTACTTACCATTATAAAGTGTCATATCAGTCCTTTATTTACTCTATGAAGGTTCCATTCATATGTGTTCCCTGATTACTCGGTCCTGCGGTTATCGTTTGGAAATCCTTTTAAAAGAAACCTTTACGTGTATTGAAATTATTTGAAAATTGTGAGTACCTTCCATTTGGGGATTGGGAAGATTTAACATCACAATATTGGAAGCATATTGCAGATATATGTTTTCTCTTTCACGTTTGCTCTCCCGTTAAACATGGAAATCAAAGAATACTACTTCCTGGATTGAGAAAGCAATCCAAATTTGGGTTGAAGCTGCACAACCAATTTGTCGGTATATCCATTTTTTATTATTCACCTGATTTTCACGTGCACGTTGATTTTATGCACTGATTAAGTGATATATTTTCACTCACTTGATATATATTTATATTTTTCACTTTTATTCTTATTCTATTTAAGAATATTTAATTGAATTAGATAGCGCCACCAGGGTAACATTGCTCATTTGCACTATTTGGGGGGGGGGGGGGGGTCTACACCCAGGACTGATATCACCAGACTTTTCAGCCTATCACAGGCCAGGACATACGATCTGTTGAGTTGGACTTTTTCACATCATTAGGTGTAATGCAACACCTGTTTCCAATTGAATTTGATCAAATTTGGTCTATAAATCGTATGGACATCACTAAGACTGGATCACAGAGCCTGACGAAGCCGTGTTGACGGCGAAACCCGTTGCTCCAAACTACCTGCTTTTGTCCAGTGGAGGCTTCCATAGCTGCCCTGTCACTCCAGTTTTAGCTTGGCGCAGCCCTGGTTACCGGACGCGGTGGCAGAGAAACATCACTGCGCGAGTGGACACGGGATCTACGCATGCTGACACAGACATTTTATATATGTGAGTGTACTTGTGTTTTTCTTACTAATAAATGCTGGAATTTATATCTGAAATTTGCTCCATACCTTTCATTGCATCGTGGGGGAACTACATGGGAGTGAGGTGCAGTTGACATCACGTCATCTGAAACAACCTGTCCCACTGATAGACTCTAAACACAGCCCTGCAGACTGTGAAGGAAGTCCAAAAGATACCTTTTTATTCATCTATGCTTACACATGGCCGTGTAAGTAGTGCTTTTATTATTTATTGGATGTATTTGACCCATCCCCTTTATCTCTGCCCCATATTGGGTGCAGAAGTGTGTTTTAAATCCATTTATTTTTATTATTGTTCATTGTTATTTTTTCTATCTGTGTTTCTGCATGATTTAACATTTCTGTTATAAAATTATTTTTGCTAAATGTTCAGTTTTTTGTTAGAAATAAGTAAATAGTTGGGACATAGTTTTCTTAGAACACTACCAAATTATGCTTCACAGGGACAAATAAGTTATTTTTATTAATCTACGCCCTGGTACCATAACCACCATTAAAATGAGTTAATCAAAAAAATTAAGCAATAATTTCATCTAAATATGTCATAGATGTCAACTTTTGGGAACCACACTCCATATGCTCCATGTAAAAGAACAGACAATCTTATCTATGGGGAACTTGAAGCCCTCTCAAGACGATGTAATACAGGTCGCTCTTTGAAGCTTCATTATGTATAACATAATTTGCAACTAAAAAATACCATCTGCCAGGAGCTTTTATCTCAAAATAACTATGAGGGTAAATGACAAGACACATCAAACGAACAAAGGACCAGATTCACTAAGCTGCATTAGTCTATTTAATGGATGGACAGACAGACCATTTTAGAAGAGTCAATTTACTTCTATACAGTAGCTCAAAATCAATTAACTTATACTCTACATGGGGAGATACCTATGAATACACGTGAGATACCTGGGAAATATGCCAATTTAAATATGTAAAGTAGATTAAAATTATTTTCCAGGTATTTTAGGGGTATTCACAGATATCTCTCCCTTTTAAGTTAGCTAGGATTCACCCCCCTCCATTCCTTCACTTCCCACTCTCCTTTTCTCAGAGAAGTAACACCATAAACGTAAATAATACTGTATCATTATTTGTAGATAACACAGTGTTATGCTGAAATAACATTAAGTTACCCTATGCAAATAAGCTCAATTACGGCCTTTATTTTTTCACATTTTGCACATTATTGCTTTAGTAAGACATTAACTCCAGGAAAATAGCTGCTATTTCTGTTTTAGGTAAAGTTTCATCATAATGGAGCTTAGTGAATCTAGATCCAAGAAAAGATTGTATTTAAATCAAAGCTAAAGAAAAAAAGTATTGAGAGAATATACAGTTATTAATATAACGGGATACAGAAATTAGGGGATGGGTTAATAATGATAACAAAACAGGTAAAATAATATGTACAATGATCAAAACCAGTACTAGCAGTACTAGCAGTAAATGGTAAAGTCCCTATCTAGGGCTGTTCCCTGCAGTACCACAAGCTGGTGGTGATTCAGGGCCTGCGCTGGGGCCTAGGGGAATATTCTGGCCTATGCAGTGGGTCACTGACCCCCTGCACTATGCACCTCCTCTCCCCTTGCCTCCCAGCACCAACTGTGACCAACTGCCTGTTTTCTCCAGCGCGCGGAATGTTTCAGAATCAGAGAGCAGAGAGTTCTGACAACCCTATTGGCTGCTGTGACCACCTGGTATCCCAACTCCCTGAGGCTCATGGGACTTGTAGTCCCACACAGAGCCTTCCCTGGTAATGGCCGCCGCTAGGGATGCTCCTATCTAAAATGGCCACCTCTCCTGTATCACTGCGCATGCGCAACTCTATCTGTAGGGGCCACCGCAACTATCGCGCTAGTTCGCATGCGCAAATCGCGCATAACATGGCGGCGCCCTGAGCCAATACCTCCGGGAGTCCCCGGCGCCGCGGCCGCCCCGGCAGCTCCCACTAGCACCAGGGTAAGAAGGGGTGGTACCGGAGGACCTGGAGGACCTGGCTACATCAGTAAGCTAGAAGTCAAGCTGGGGCCTAGAAAAGTGTTACAGTTAGTCAAGCTAAACTTATTTTGAGCATTGTATGATCTCAACCGGCATGGCCCGTATGTCAGTACCAGGGTCCCGAAGCCTATTTACATTTTGAAAAAATATTATTTAAACCAGTCCTGGATTCCACAATCTCAAATTCTCATAGTCTCATGAAGCTGCATCATTCTTCCTTCATGTTCGGCATAATAGTGTGGTATGAAACCAAGCAGTAGCGCAACCAGGTGGTGTGCAAGGGTGCATTTGCATCCCCCAAGAATTGCATTACGGTTACAGAGGCCCCACACTCCTCCCCACAGCAATGAAACTGATTGCCGGGGGATTGAGCAGGCCTCTGTAAGAAAGCAGCCCTCATCCATTGACGTTGCTGCATCATATGATGCTGTGTCATCATGGTGATGCGACATCACATGGCGACATGTTGCCATGACAATGCTCCATCACGTGACGCAGCAACGTCATGACACCGCCACCTCGCAGGACCAGGGCCGGCATTGCACCTCCCAAATATGAATTTTTCGTTGCGCCCCTAAAACCAAGATCAGGCTACTACTCAATCATTTAATTTCTGTATCTCGTTATATAAATTATTTTGAAATTTTAAACAAAGATTAAAATAATCGCTATTTATGACTTACTTTCTATAGTATATTGCAGTTGTGCTTTTGAGTTGTATATTCTTTCAAGACATTTTTTTTTAGGATTGATCAAAATACAATCTCCCAAGCTCCATTAATGGAGCAATCCATGCAATATCCTACATGTGTATGATGCAATATACTACATGTGTATGATGCAATATTCTACATGTGTATGATGCAATATTCTACTTGTGTATGATGCAATATCCTACTACTGTATGATGCAATATTCTACATGTGCATTTAAAAAAAAATCAGTTCTATTGTATTGCTACATTTATTTTATATTTTAATTCAACTCAATGCCATTGTTTATGAGTTTTAATATACTGAGCATGCTTTGATGTATGTAGCAGGTTTTGGCACACTTCCTCAGCAGTGCTAGATCTTTGCAACACTTTCCTGTTTGTGATCACTTGTTGCCAATGTTCCCAGAAGTATGTGCTGCAAACTGTAACAATAGATAATGTTACCTTAGTAAGGATTAATGAAAACTGAAAGGCAGCCATTTAGTGAACCATGGGAAGCAGGATCTTTGCGGATTTTTTTTTTTTGTAACTTAGATTTTATTGCATTTTTTCCAAACAAGTGTTACAGAATACAGTATACATTACATTCATTTTTAGTGTTAATCTCCGCTATAGACAGTACCGTATGTCAGCTCTTTGCTGATTTATAATGGGAAAACAAATTGATCAGCAGCTTAGGTACCGTAATTCATTTTTTTATGAACGTAATCAAAAGGCTGCATATATTAAAACAAAAAAGATATTTATTATTAACAGTGCCCCTTGGATTGTCTCTTTAAATCAGGGCAAATGATGAGACTTTACCTAAAACAGGAATGGCTGATATTTCCCTAAAGTTAACACCTTATTCACTAAAGCAATAATGTGCAAAAATAATTGAGCTTATTTGCATTGGCTTAACTTCATGTTATTTCAGGATAATACTGCGTTATCAACAAATAATGATGCAGTATGTTATTTACATTTTGGCGTTACGTCTCTGAGAGAAGGAGAGGGGAAAGTGAAGGAATGGAGGAGGGAGAGTCTAAGTTGGTAATATCAAACAATGAACATAGAAGTAATAACAAATATTCAAGTCCGGGAACATTTAGGTAACAGTGATCATAAGATGGTTTCATTTGAAATAATAATAATAATAATAACAACAACATGTTCTTGTATAGCGCTGCTAGTTGTACGTAGCGCTTTACAGAGATATTTTGCAGGCACAGGTCCCTGCCCCGTGGAGCTTACAATCTATGTTTTTGGTGCCTGAGGCACAGAGAGATAAAGTAACTTGCCCAAGGTCACAAGGAGCCGACACCGGGCTCCCCTGCTTCAAACTCTCAGTGCCAGTCAGTGTCATTACTCACTGAGCCACTCCTTCTAAATGATCTTTATAAATCATGACTTTAGAAAGACAGATTTTAATAAACAGAGGACTAATCTACAAGAAATAAATTGGGATAATGTTTTTGCAGGGAAAAATGTAAAAGATAAATGGGAAGTCTTTACAACTGTTTAAAAAGCACACTTCTTAGTATATACCATTCGGTGATAAATAGAAAATAAACTAATGTGGCTAAATAAACAAGTAGGGAAGGAAATGGAAAAAAAAGAGGCAGGCATTTAGATTCTTAACGTCAGAAGGGATGGGGACATCATACCAGATTTATAAGGAATGTAACTAAAGTTGCAAAAGGGCCATCAAATTAGCAAAAATGGATAAGGAAAAAAGGATTGCAATAGAAAGTAAGAGCAACGCTAAAAACTGATTTAATTACCTTTAGTAACCAAAAAATAGAAAAGAAAATATAGGATTCTTTCAGTGTTAGATGAGCAGACAAATTATTGGAAAAAGCAGAGGTACTAAACACATTTATGTCTCTGTATTTACCAGGGAACAATCAATTGCAATAGTAGTGCCACAGGAGGAAGACCCAACTACTATATTAACAAACAATTGGTTAAATGAGGAAGAAGCTCATAGGCGGCTTGATAAAATTAAAGTAAGGCCCCAGGCCCCAGGCCCCAATGGCATACATAAAAGAGTTCTTATGGTTGTTAAATTCTAAGTACTAAGTACTGAGTTAGTTCAGTAATAGCCAATCTATTATATTTAATATTCAAGGACTCCATTTCCACAGGCTTAATACGACAAGATTGGCATAAAGCAGACGTGATGCCTATATTTTAAAAAGGAGCTAGATCACAAGCAGGGAATTACAGAGCTGTAAGTCTGAAATCAATAATAGGAAGCTACTTGAAGGTTTAGTAAGCGATAATATTCAGGAATACCTAATGGAAACAAAATGATTAGTAATAGTCAGCATGGATTTATGAAGGCTAAGTCGTGACAAACTAACCTTACTAGTTTCTTTGATGAGGTAAGTAGGAATTTAGACCAGGGTAATGAAGTTGATATGGTCTACCTAGATTTTGCAAAGGCTTCTGATATGGTTCCAGACAAGAGGTTATTGTACAAAAAAAAAGGAAATTGGACTCGGTAAAAAATATTTGCACCTGGATTGAAAACTGGTTGAAGGACAGACAACAGAGAGTTGTAATAAAAGGAAATCTTTCAGGCTGGTTTAAATTTCTGAGTGTAATACCTCAAGGATCGGCATAGAGACCCCTACTTTTCAACTGGTTTATTAATGACCTTGTGGTTGGCATAGAGAGCAAAGTCTCCATCTTTGTTGATGACACTAAATTGTATAAGGTAGTAGAATCAGAGCAGGATGTAATTTCTCTACAGAAGGACTTGGATAGACTGGAAACTTTTGCAGGTAAATGGCAGATGAGGTTTAATACAGATAAATGTAAGGTTATGCAATTGGGAAACAAGAATAAACATGCAACTTACAAACTAAATGTGGATAAATTAGGAAAATCCTAATTTAGGAGTGCTTGTAGACAGCATGGTTAGCGATAGTGCCCAAAGTAATGCAGCAGCTGCAAAGGCAAACAAGATCTTATCTTGCATTAAATGAGCAATGGATGGAAAGAAAGTAAACATATTATGCCTCTTTATAAAGCATTAGTAGGACCACACCTTGAATATGAAGTACAATTTTGGACACCACTCCACATAAATACATTATGGAACTAGAGAAAGTGCAGAGAAGAGCCACCATATTAATAAAGAGGACAGATAACCTGATTTATGAGTAGAGGCTAGCTAAATTAGATTTGTTCACATTAGAAAAGAGGCGTCTAAGAGGGGATATGATAACTATATACGAATATATTTTGGGACAATACAAGAAGCTTTCAAACAAATTATTCATACCAAGGGCAGTACAAATAACATCCCTTAAGGTTGGAGGAAAGGAGATTTCTCCAGCAACAAAGGAAAGGGTTCTTTACAGTAAGGGCAGTTAAAATATGAAATTAATTACCCATGGAGACTGTGATGGCAGATACAATAGATATGTAAAGAAATTGGTTGGACATCTTTTTAGAAAGGAAAGGTATACAGGGATATACCAAATAAGTAAACATGGGAAGGATGTGGATCCAGGGAGTAATCTGATTGCCAGGAAATAATTTATTTTTTCCATTTATGAGATATTATTGGATGATATTTCACTTGGGTTTTTGTTTGTCTTCCTCTGGATGAATATACTATAAGTACAAATATAGGATAAAGTATCTGTCGTCTACATTTAGCATAGGTTACATTTGATGGACGTATGTCTTTTTTCAACCTCATCTACTATGACATAGTAGTAACTATGTAACTATGTAATTTAAATGGGAGAGATCTGTGAACACCCCTAAAATACCTAGAAAATATTTTGAATCTATTTTACAAGGATAAGTTAATTGATTGAGTCATATACTTCAATTGTCTCTCTCCTAAAATGGTCTGTCCATCTGTTAAATAAGCTAATGCAGCTTAGTGAATCTGGTCCTTTGTGCGTTTGATGTGTCTTGTCTTTTACCCTTATAGTTATTTTGAGATAAAAGCTCCTGGCAGATGGTATTTTTAAGTTGCAAATTATGTTATACATAATGAAGCTTCAAAGAGCGACCTGTGTTACATCGTCTTGAGAGGGCTTCAACTTCCCCATAGATAAGATTGTCTGTTCTTTTACATGGAGCATATGGATTGTGTTTCCCAGAGGTTGACATCTATGACATATTTAGATGAAATGATTGCTGAAATTTTAGATTAACTAATTTTAATGGTGGTTATGGTACCAGGGCATAGATTAATTAAAAAAAACCTTACTTGTTCCTGTGAAGCATAATTTAGTAGTGTTCTAAGAAAACAATGTCCCTACTATTTACTTATTTTGTATTGTATTGTATGTCTTTATTTATATAGCGCCATTAATGTACATAGCGCTTCACAGTAGTAATACATGTGGTAATCGAATAAATAACAGATAATATAAATAACAGATCATGGGAATAAGTGCTTTAGACAAACATAACATTAAGGAAGGGGAGTCCCTGCCCCGAGGAGCTTACAATCTAATTGGTAGGTAGGGAGAACGTACAGAGACAGTAGGAGGGAGTTCTGGTAAGTGCGTCTGCAGGGGGCCAAGCTTTATGTATCATGTGTTCAGAATGTTCACAGTGCTATTCGTATGCTTCTTTAAGCAAGTGGGTCTTAAGGTGGGTCTTAAAGGTGGATAGAGAGGGTGCTAGTCGGGTACTGAGGGGAAGGGCATTCCAGTGGTGTGGGGCAGTCAGTGAAAAAGGTTTAAGGCGGGAGAGGGCTTTAGATAAAATATGTGCGCATGTATGTGTGTGTGTGCGCATGTATGTGTGCGTGTGCGCATGTATGTGTGTGTGTATATGTGTGCGTGTGCGCATGTATATGTGTGCGTGTGCGCATGTATATGTGTGCGTGTGCGCATGTATACATGTGTGCATGTATATGTGTGCGTGTGCATGTATATGTGTGTGTGCGCGTGCGCATGTATATGCGTGCGTGTGCATATATATCTATATCATATACACACATACATACACACCTAAGCTCCGCAGGGCCGTGCCTGCAAAATGTCTCTGTAAAGTGCTATGTAAAACTAGCAACGCTATACAAGAACAAGCCATTATTACTTTTAATAACACACATTGAATTGTACACATTCACATAAAATTAAATATACATATTGTTTACAGTATATATACAGATTTGATTTTAAATGAGTTGTTAATATTTAACATTAACTACACACATGCAATGGAATAAGGTTTAATTAATTCATTCTGAGCTACTCTCCTTTTCTGCTGCTCTGTCAGTTCTGTGGGGAAGATCATGTGACCAGGCAATGACTGATACATTTGTGCTCATGCACGTGCACGGCTGTGTTGGGGGCAGGACTCACAAAGGGGTGTGCCAGAGCCTGTTACAGAAAAGGAAGGGGTTGTGCCTTTTTAAAGGGTTGCTATAGAAACAAAAATGCTCGTTACATTACAATACATTAAAAATTGTCTTTCAAAGTTGTTTTTTAAAAAAAAGAAAATGCTACATGTATTTTCTCACAGTAGAGAACTGATTTATTAAAAAAACCCACACATGCAGGATATTGACTGAACTGCAGCTTTAAATAACTCACCAGACGTCACTTCTTTTACCCTTTTGGAGGCACATAAATCAGTAATTAGAGGCAAGTTGATTGCTCTGGTTTCTTGGGGGAAAAAAAGAAAAAGCAAAACAAATCGAAATACTGACACAAAAATTAACAGAACTACTGCACCGACACACTTTATTCGAGCAAATACCCAGTATGTACCTGGCAGATACCTGGAATGCGCCGCTCCTCACCTCTGACAAGCCCCGTTGCGTTTGCCTTCCCAGCCTGGGTTCATGCCTGGCTGACGGGCGGCTGATCTGTTAAATGATAATGATTAGGATTTAATAGGCTGCAATGCTTCGCGTGTCTACCAGATGGCATAAATTCATGAATTGTAATGCAGTATATATATATATATATATATATACTGTGCAGTATTGCAGCCAGCGGGAATAAAATGCTTCAATCCCTGCCTGGAAAATAACCCAATGCACTCGGGCAGAAAACAGTCACACACCTCAATACACCCGGGTATACCCGAATTCGTGGGACTAGCCGAGCTCGAATAAAGTGTGTCGCCAGTGTAGAATCTATCCATAAAACAAACCCCTCCCGGAAAAATTACAGACAACTCATTTCAGTAAGAGGCCAATTAAATTTTTTGTTGGTGACAAACGCAGAGAAAGCTATATGATGGACTCAAAAGAAATACTACAAAAAAAGCAATAAGGCAGATACAGTAGAATGCTTGCACACACGTTAAAACAAAAATAAGCAAATACCAAAATCCATAGTATATACACCAAAAACGGTCTGGTACCTCACCACCCTAAAATTATAAGTGAAGCATTTAAAGAATATTAGACTCGGCCAAAAAGAAAAGGGCAAAAAAAATGTGGAATTTCTTAACAGAATGCTGACTTAAACCAAATGATATAATAAACCTTGAAAAAACTATTGAGCCACATGAAATTTTGGAGGCAATCAAATCCCTGAAAACTGGGAAGGCCCCTGGTGCAGATGGATTTTCAAACCTTTATTATAAGCAATTTTCCACAATACTCCTCCCATATTTAACAAAGATATTTCATGAAATGCTCCTTCGCCTTTCCCAACCTAGAGATATGATACGAGCAACTATAGTGGTAATCCCAAAAGGGGGAAAGGACCCCCTGATGTGTTCTAGTTACAGACCCATTTCCCTATTAAATACAAATCTAAAACTATATGCAAAAAAATTTGGCCACCAGACTGAACAATATTATCCCCAGACTAATCCATCCAGATCAAGTGGGTTTGTCTTGGGCAGACAAGCCCTTGACAACACAAGGAGGATGGTGAATCTAATGCATGTTTATTGCTGAGGGTAGCAGAAATCAACAATGTTTCAGGTCCTACTGTGAGGATTCGCCATCCTGATGGCCGGAACTAACTTCTTCAGCCTTCTACATCTGGCACTCAAGTTTTGCGGTCCCGCAGCGGTTCCACTGCGCGCGCGAGGGCAACGTGCGATCAGCCTGCCCCTCCAGACCTGTTCCCAGTCTCCGCCCCCGCTCCGAAGACAGATATGTGTGGTGCGCGAGTAGCGTGCAGTCGAGTCGCCACCCCTTGACGTCAGTGATGCGCGGAAGGCAGGCTTCTCCTGGACCCGCCTCCAGGCTCCGTTCCCGTTTGGATGATGGGCATGCGCGGTGCGCGAGTGGCACGCGATTGGATCGGCTTCTCCTGACGTCGGTGACGCGCGTGTGACGTAGCTCCACCCCTAGACCTAATCGGGCTGCACAATAGGGTGCACCTGCGCGACCCAGCAGCCTATCAGCACGTTCCCTCTTGTTCCACCCCACTTCCCATTGGTGGGAGGTTCCTTAAATACCTGCTCAGCCCAAATTCTCATTGCTGAGCATAACCTTGTGTGTGACGCGGTGTCTTGCTGCATCCTGACCTAGTTCCTGCCTTGTGCCTTGCCTGCCTTGTTCCTGTTCTCCCTGCTGCCTGACCCTGCTTCGTTTACTCGACTCCGCACCTCTCCATCTCTGACCCGGATTCGTACAACCATCCTGCTCTCTTCAATCCTGACCTTGGCAAAGTACTCCAATGATCCGCTAATCTCCAATCCAGATCTGGCAAGTGTAACGACGACTCTACCTTCCGTACTCCTGACCCAGCTTGCAAGACTAATCTACATCCTAGGCGCGCCTGCGTGGCTATGCATTTCTCAATTCCCTACCTCAGCACCGCGGTCGCGCTTCATTTGTGGTGAGCTAAGCGTTACACCTACATGTTTCAAGGTCCTCTTGCCTCTCGATGAGTTCAGCAACTTGATCTCTTAACTCTTGTATCTTCTGTTCTGGATCACAATTACCTCATCTAGACACTAAAATCTCTGTTCTCTCCATCAAAATGGCAATTTCTTGCTTGATTTTTCAGAGAGGTTTCTGAAGTTCGATGTAGAACACCTTTTTGATGTTGGAAATAAGATCAGCAATATCTTTTTGTATGATTTTGTGATCCAGCATCTGAATCCAAGGCAGCAACATTTTCTGAAAGGTGAGATGAGCTTTCATGCCCTTTCTTGACATTTGATGGAATATTTGAAAGTTACTGTTGTTGGAGGAACTTTTTGGTGAAATTTGGTGGAGAGATGCATGACTAACTGAACCGAGCTAGGAAGTCGCAATTCAGCTTAGTGCTGCAGATGCACCCTCAAATAACCATTTAAAAAAAAAAAAAGCTATTATAATTTAAACATATAACATGTACTAATATATGTAAATTTCTACTCTATTGTACACTTTTGTGCCTTTGCGTCATTTTTGCCTTGATATATAGACCTGTTAGATGATAGATGATAAATAAGGTGCTTATTCTATATCTGCCAAAAGTGGCCAATCAGACTGATTTGGGCTGAAATTCCCCATTGTCTTCAATGGAGAATTTGGTCTAGAACCGGTCAGAACTGCTGCTTTAGTGGTTGCAGAAGTCTCTAAATATCGGTCTCCTTCAGATGCCACCTAAGGTCTTGTAAGTTAGGACTAACTCTGAATGTTTAATGGGTGAGGCTTCAGGGGTTTATGGAAATGTAAATAGAATAATTTACAGTCAAAAGCATTGTACATGCCACCACCCTACATTTTTGAGTCATGGTTTCATCTATGTATACCCCTGTTTAGCTGTAAGTGTACGATATTGGTCCTTTCCATCATAATTGTGCTATGAGAGCCAAGATGTATTCAGAATTTAGTTTTTTAAACATGCATAGCAAAAAATCATTGAATATCTGTATGTTATTCCTGACATTGATTTAAATCGATTACAAGAAACACAAAATATATTTGCAAGATAACCCCATAGGCAGCTGCAATTAATAGGCACACCATCCCTTTAAGGAAAACAAACCATAAAACAAAATTCTACTCCCGTATGGGAGATTAACTATACAGTAGGTCCCTAGCTATCCCCCTGGGTAGCTAGCCTACTTCCAGGTCAAACAATATTATGCAAACATCTGGCATGAAAATATAAACGTTCTTTTCTGTGTTTCGGGGAACTCTATCCCAAGAAAGTCCAGCAAATCCTTCTGGATAGCGGCCTGGAAAGGACAGCTGTGTAGTCTGAGACAGGCACCAAGCAGAATCTCAAACTCCCTGTCAGCTGTATTCACTTAAATCCTGATTGTCCAGGTAACTTTGACTGAATTAACCCTCTGAATGCTGGTTTCAGGACTCAAAGGTATATTTCCCAGGCATAATTATCAGCTACTGACTTCACTCTGTCACACAGCCCTATCGCAGTCTTAATCAAGTGCCCTTTGTCATATGCCACACAAAGTATATTTCCTAGTAGGGAACAACTCGGTCTATAATGCTTGGAATAACACAGATTTTCTATTTTATACAATACTTGGCACACCATCTTGTCAGGTTTTCAAAAATATTAAATAAAACTAATACATACTCTGATCTCTAAGCAGAATACAGGTTTGGGGCAGCCCAGTGAATGCTCTTATTTATTAGCTGGAATACATAGAAAATTAAATATCTCTACTAAGTGCACATCAAATAACTCAACATCGCCATATACAGAATCTGTCCAATCCATGACAAAGTTGTGAATAACATTTGAAAATAATTAATGATCATCAGTTTGATACGTTCTAAAACAATGTAGTTGTAAATTAAAATGTCCTTGTTATTCTCTGCATATCCTTTAAAAGAAGTACACTAAGTGCATTGCAGTAGATTGCAAAATAGAACACGGTCGAATTCAAAACTGTTACCTACTGTAATCTCTTAAACCCTGCGATTTCGGAACAAATGTCCATTAATTGTACACTGTTTCAAGTTAATGGTTTTCAAAATGGAACATTTTATTTTTTAAACCAAATCAGTGAAAGGGGGCTTAGTCATCATTGGCTTTCTGCATTTGGATTTATTATGAGTATTGAAATGGTTCTTTGTCTAAAGCCCCCTGGGTCTCTTCCGAACTGAAATAGTTATATTTTATTTCCTCCCTTGCTGAGTACAATACAAGTTTGATAACCCTAGTTTACTGTACATCAATTTCCCTTGAAGTAACCTAATAAATACGGCTTTGCAATCAAATACGCACAAATTAAATTTGTAGAAGAGTTAAAGATGCAGTCCTTAAAGTGATTGTTTTTCATGTTTTGAAAAAAGGACCACATTCAGGGGCCCATTTAACAGTCTACCAGCTGCAAATATAGGTAGAAAATAATATTTCTCTTTTGAGATTAGCCTATGTATTCCATGACTCCTGGAAGTAGCTAAGTAAAACAGAGGAATTAGAATTATCTTCCTTTTTTTTTAGCAATAGAAGAAAAATAAAATAGTTTTTTGGGATAATGCCTTTTTACATCATAGGCTATAAAGATTTCCCCCAAATTTTAATTCGTTTTATTTAACCAATTAGGGTTAATTACGAGGTGAACCAGATTACTGGTCACCGGGATATCTCTGCTCTCGTCACTACTATCAGTACGCGACTCTACCTGCCCCCATTGGTGATGTCATCAGCCAGCTGCACACGTAGACGGGAGCTCCAATGAATCAGGCTGAGAAGTGGAGTCTTCTGTTGATTCATCTCTGGACCCAGAGTGGTCAAACCGCTTTTATACAGTACATTTGGGAGCATGTGATTTTGTTCTTGCATTGCTCTGTCTATTTTATCTTTACATAAAACTGCATTTGCACTATGTTCTGCATTTCTCTCTCCTTCATATACACCATGGATGTCTGAATTATACTGCAACATACCACACAAATACAGTACATTTTGGAGTTATCACTTTGTGATAAAACGCTTGTTTTACATCACAGCATGTGAGCTGAATACTACAGTTTTTTTTCCACAATTTATGCTGTATTGCTTTATATTTTTTCTTTTTATTTCACATGTACGTTGAGACAAGTTTGTGCTGTGATACTGCTGCTATTCTATCCTGTGGATGTTGGGAAACATCCTGATATGAGCTGCATCTTGCCAAAGGTTATTTGCATCATGTATCAAAGTATTTTTTGATACACTTAATATTTAATGTCCTTTAGTACGACCTTAATTACATTTATATTAATTTGTGGCACATTTATTTCACTATTGGTTGTTTTGCGCTTGTTCTATTTTTCTTTTACACATCTCTAAATTTAAAGGCATATTTTTTTAATTGCAACATTTTTATTCTGGTCTTAAAGGCAAACTGTTTCTATGAAGTCCGCTAGCCCATGCGGACTCTCGGTACACAACAATGAAGTGATCTTTTGAGCATTAAGCAGCTCAGTTCAACTCCTGTTATCAGGAGACCCAAGCAGGACAGAATTTCAGGAAAACTGACATAAATGCAAATTTAACCTATTATTATTCATTGATTTAATGTATGCAAATTGAAATCCCTTGTTAAGATAAAGTTTTGCAGCAAACCAGGCCAGTCAGTGGCCCTTGAAGACTGAGGCTTAACAGCTTTGGGATTTTACATTCTGATAAGCGAACTAAATACATTTTTGGCTTACTTCACTGGATGTTACGCTCCACTGTTAAAGAAGGATTATGTTATATTTGTGAATATAAGATCAATCAAAAATAGGATCAGCTCTAATAATATACTGTAGATGATGAAAGATTTTCAGAGTGGAAAAATGCAGGGTGCATGTACTGTAGAACTAGGAAGTGTCATGAAACTTCTAACACAATAGAAACACAAAAATAAAAAGTCCACAGCTCCATTATAGGAGAGAGGGAAAAATGTACATATTAGTTAACAGTCAGACATCCGGACACATAAACAAACATCAATGTTTCTAATCTCTATGATCCTTTCCCAAATTGTAATGGTGACTGTTACAAGTCGCTCTCATATAGCAAAAAAACTATTTAATACTCCTCCAAATTTAAATATGTCAGGTGTCTAAGCTCCAACATTAATGAAATGTATTCTTCACCTGTCGAGAGGGCAGCAAAGATCACTATTTCGAACCAATCCAGGAGAGAAAGCAACTCTGCTGTCCCGTCAGCAGACAAGACACCACAACAGAGGTAAACAAAGGAAAGAAATAAACCCAGACTCCCAAGTAGTGCTCCATAAAACCAAATAATATATAGAAGACTAAAACCACTGTCACATAGGGTTAGCTAAAGCGATACATACTGCTAAAATGGATGGAGTAAGCAGAGAACCCCACAGTAAGAGTGTAAGACAACAGTGTCGCCTTGCAATGTAGGGTGCCCATGACTTAGTCCATGGCATCCCCGCCACTAGACGACCATGTGTTCAGCCAATGAAAAATCAGTAAGGGAGAAAATAAGAAAACAATTATATAATTACAACATGAAACAACTAGCAAAAAAATATAAACAAAATACTACTAACAGTTAACTTATATCATAACAATGACCTACAGTATCAGAGGATCCAAATGGATCACTTAAATAAGATTCATAACTATTTTCCATGTAACTCTGAGTGGGTAGTATATTTGATAAAATGCCCATGTGGCCTTGCTTACATTGGCAAGACTTCTACTATCATGGGGAGGGCGGGGGGGGAATATGGAGGCTGCCCATTTCAAACATGCTGGCATGGTGTCAACCAGCTGCTTTATCAGGTAATAGACAGGGCATCACCCTTGATAAGGGGAGATGACTGTTTGAAATGTCTTAAACAAAAGGAGAACAAAAAGAACGATTCCTGCGTTCCTACCAATTAGGCTAAGATAAAATAATATTCTCATAAAAAAGAACAAAAGAAAAACCTGGCGCCAAACAGTCAGTGTACTCCTCATGGGATCCGCACACTTGCTCGACAAACCATGTAATGGAAAAAACACAAACAAACACAGATCATAGTGCAACACTGTAGGGTAAGCAGTAATAACACTATATAACACACAAAACAATAAGAGTCCTAGCGACAATTAAAAACACTATTTAATAAAAGGAACTATGCCATGAGAGGCATTGACAAATGCAAAGAACTGCAGGTCATCCGGGATGGAAAAATTGGAGCCCTACTTACAGACAGCAAGGCATAAAACCGCATTGGTAGGAACGAGTCCTAAGCACAGATGGTCTCCCTTCCGGGTGATGCCTCTGCTCCGCTGCGACTTCAGCTCCAAACCGCACTTGTGATGTTAGCCGGAACAGCTCCGGCTGTGGAGGCTGGTGTGCGGGGTCCACAGCTCTGCACCACGTGTGGCCACACGCCTCACTTCCTCCTCCGGCACAAACAGGATGTCTCTAGCTGTCTCTTCCACACGTGTGCTGCAGCTGCCACTTCCTACAACCACTGGAGTGTAATATACCTGCACTAATTGGAAAATTGGTAGGGGCTCAGTAACTGCTATGTAAAGCAGTGAGCATTTAAACCTACCCCTATGACGTTTCAGAGTGACGACTCCAGTGTTAGTCTGGACATCACCCTCCATTGAATGGTAGGTGAATGTGTAAGGCTGACAGAGAGATGTATATGTGTAAGTTGTATTATATTCACACCAGGGAATTTGTGCACCCTGATTACCTTTATAGCAAAGGTAAGTATGATACTGGCTTTAGCCAGATTTTAATTGCACTACTCACATAAGCTCATGCTTTATTTAACCCCTTCAGGGATTTAACACTTTTTTCAGTAGTCCATGGGACAATTATTACATATATATACAGTATAGTGTAGGTACCTGCATTAAACGGGTTGCCTTGACGTGGCATGCAGGCTTACAAATGCTTTGGCCAAATGGTTTAACCAAATACCCTTTTTCATGAGAATATTATTTTATCTTAGCCTAATTGGTAGGAGCGCAGGAATCGTTCTTTTTGTTTTTCTATATGTAAGGCTTATCTTTTTACCTGCAGCAAACATCTATACAGAGGAGCGCGGTATTATGTACAGTTAAACAAAAGGAGGCCAAATGGATTGTTAGATTGGATAGAATGTTTCCGAAAGGACTTAACAGGGAGCATGATTTCTCAGTATTATAAAATGTCTACTCTGTCGTTGCTGGATCGGAACTTCCTAGGTGAAGAAGTGTATGCATCCATTCTGTTGTCCTCACTTTGTTACTTTCTCTCCAGTCTCCAGTACATACTTTCTAGACTGCCCACCAGTTTGTCTTGATATGGGGCAACGATTATGCCTCCATGCCCCTGACCAGATGGTGGGTGATATGAGAATTTCAGAATAATGTTGTAGGTAATACAGATGCAGCGGCCTTTACCCGACAAT